>NC_060211.1:31320500-31631500 GCF_021130785.1 Homalodisca vitripennis
TTGAGTGAATTAGAAGGCAAGATATACATCATGCAGAAAAAATTCAACAACGAAATAAAAAATATATGGAAAGAGGTTTTGAAGACTTCCATGATGGTAGCAACTTCATCTAAAACTTGTATAGAATTATAAGTATATAAAAAACTGCAACCATGCCATTACTCAAACTAACTGGAACTGAGTCTGTACTGACTCTCCATCTAGAACACCCCATCCACTTGGATCCAAACGAAGAGTATTATATGGCTCTTGTTGGATTTTACTCTGAGAACAACATATACAACTTGTTGCAACATGCAAAAGTCTATTTTTGGGATTTGGAAATACATTTCATTCCGAAACCACTGATACTCCAATGCGGTTACTGGACCATTGAAAAACTTGAAAAGAGTTTCAGAGATTACATACAATCGTTGAATCTTAGTATAAATTCTGACGATTTCAAGATCTTTAAAGACGGTGACAAAATATCAATTAATTCTCCAATTAAATTCTACTTGGATAAAACCGTTAGTGATCTCTTAGGTTTTGAAAAATCTGATGCAACAAACTTACAAAAAGAATCGTCTTACTTCAACTCAAATGAAAATGTAATTGCATCGAATCCACCGAATCTCAGAGCCGTTGATGTCATCGAGATACACTGCAATATTGTCAACAACAGTCTTGTCAATCATGATGTTCACTCTCACAAACATTTGGAGACAGCAATCCTCTACTCCTTTTCCCCTAATGTACCACACGGCTACAAAATATCTCAATCACCTCAAGAAAAACACTACATACCTCTTCGGAGCGGTTTACGAAAGATTCAACAGATCACAATCACACTTGTAGACCAAAACAACCAACTGCTCCAGAACAACCATGCAAACAACATCGTCTATTTAGATCTGATCAGTAAATCACAAACACATACATACTCACAATTGTGGTAAATAAAAACGCGTGGTGGCGGTGGCGGGACAGCGATGACATGCGTGGTGATTCGCGCGGCGCGGTTCTGACTACCCGTACTCACACTCTTAGTCGCTCTCTAAAAAATTGCGGTGGCGGGACAGCGATGACATGCGTGGTGATTCGCGCGGCGCGGTTCTGACTACCCGTACTCACACTCTTAGTCGCTCTCTAAAAAATCTGTCCCAGATTCGGTCTCACACGGTTTGTCCCAGAACCGGTCTCGGGTGCTCTGTCCCAGCAACGGCCAAAGTATACTACTTTGATAGAGAGAGGACAGACGCTGCATAAATTTGATGTTACATAGTGATTTTTGCTCATACTGGGAATCAAAAATGTTACCTAAAGTGCAGAAAACCAAACGTTTAGCACTCAGTGAGACTATAGTCTACACTTGAAGAAGAATCTGGGTTGCCAGTGCCACCTCTATGATGATGCAATCAAAATGACCATGTAACTTTATTTGTCAAATCAAGTAACAGACTTGAAATAGGGCTTCAAAAGTTGATTGTACGATATGATAAGTGTCTAAACATATTGGAATGATAGAGAAAATTACTGGCCTTCATATAAAAATGAAATTGTACACTTGTTTATAATACAATTTCTAAAGGTACTTCATTTGAAAAATATACCTTGTAGTACACAATTGATTATAGTGGCGTATTTCCACTTATTATGCATGCCGTACGTTTAATTTTCACCAACAGAATAATAAACTTAAGAAATTAGTTTGATACTAAAAACAGAAATTAACATTGTCTAATTGTAGTACACGCTCTTCATAATTAATACTTTTAACAGGCTACATCAAATTAATCATGCTTTCCAAATAAGTTTAAAGGTACAAAAACAATAATGACTTTCAAATGCTAAGGCTTTATTTGGTTTGTTTAGATTGCTGTCGGTGCTATATGAGGCTATGTTGGAAGCTAGTAACCATATTTATCTGGCCGCCACCCTGGACATCTTCATGCATAGTTTTCATGTTTATCTGGACATCATCGATGTTTGGCTGTCAGAGGGCAGGCTAGATGACTGGCGCAAGGAATTTCTTGTCATCAGGTACTAACAAATGATGTTCTCACAATAATTTAAGTACATTTGTACTTAAATTGAATATAAAAGGATATACACGAAAGGTTTTATAAAAGTGTTGCTCTGGACAGAGCTTATACAGATTTTTACGAAGGGTGCCACCATTGGAATCTTTGAAATCGGTAGAGATACAGTAAACTTTTTTACCTACTATTTTCTCAATAATATAAAGTATTGACCAGTTTAAAAAATGGCCACCATTTTCTTATATAGTGGTAAACTGTTTTTATTCTTATGAAATATTCTATATTTTAAGGTAATTTTAAGTTTAAACCTTTTTTATTCTTTTTCTTTACCCCTTGACATCAATTATTTTAATCTACAGCTATGCAAATAGTTTAAAAAAGGCTGTAATAATGTTTTGATTAATATTATTTAGCTATTGGTCTAAAATTGTATCGTTAAGTTAGTACAAAGGGTGAAATTCTTTGATCAAAATATATTCAGTTCACGTTCTGGGCCTGTTTGAACTGGTCAAATTTGGATACCCATTATGGGTCTTTAATTATACCATCACTGTTTGTCAATTGTTTACTCAGATCGATCCCACAGAAAAGTATCCATTAAAAAGATCCAGTTTTGATAGTATTTGGTTTTCTAGAATCGTGATCCTGAATTTTTAGGGCTTGCATACATAAAAACCACAGTTTGATTGTGTCAGTCATCATCTACTTAGGGGGGCTTATATAACCCTTTTTGTTTTCCCGTCCCAATTGTGTAGAATCCCATCGGAATGGCAATATTCTATATTTTGTTGCTGGTCTAGATGGTGGCAAAAAAATACTACATATGCAATTGTGAGTCAATTGAGAAACATATTAATTACAAAAAAGGTTGATTTGTTACAAATTGATTTTTTTTAAGTTCTGGCGTACAGATTCAGTTGCTGAGATGCAGTAGATCTATGAGAACTTTAACCAGAGATAAGGAGATGTGACTGTGACTCCAGTGGACTTGATGAGTAAACTGTGAAATTGTAAATTATGATCTTGACAGGAATTAGATTATATATAAATTATAGGAAGGAAGGTGTCCTGGAGGTGATGCCGTATGAGCAGGAGATGAGAAAATGTGGCGTGTCTCCGGTGCCTCTCCTGAGCAAACTGGTGATCTTGGTGAGAGATGCTGGCAACACAATGGAAGTGGTCAGTCAGCTGAATAAACTTTCAGAGTTGAGGGACATTGTTCATAACAAAGGTGAGAAGAAAAAATTATACAGGGTGAGTCAGCTAAGGTAAACGTAAGTATTAGGAGAGCGATCTGAGTTATAATAAAAATCAATTCCCCTAATTACATATAGTGAATCTAAATTTTCATCAAATTTACAGAATATGCTAAAACTAAAAGTCTGTCTCGGATTCGACTCTCAAAATTTTAAAATGTAAATATGGCAAATTTTATTAAAGCTCTATTAGCAAAAACATTATGGTGAAGTTTGTTTTCAAAAATATTTTATCGTTTCAGAATAGTGGGCTAAAACACAATAAAATCGTTGTTTTATATAAATCCTGGTATTTTCTACAAATTTAAAGGTAAAACAGTGAAACCAACAAATTTTTAATCTGTAGTAAATTTCTGTTTAAATGATTTGTCACATAAACACATTTACAAAATTTTCAATTTATCAACAAAAAAAACGCAGCAGACTCACAGGAATGTATGAAAATAAATATGGGAAATGCTAACTGCAAGAAAACTATTATTTACAAAAGTACCATCATTTGTTAGTTAGGTTATGTATTTAAAGGTTTTGAAAAAAAGTATGGCAGAACACGTTTATAGCAATTGGTAATTTGTGTACTGTCGATCAGCAGATAATTCATGGCACTGTGGATCCGTAGATTTGATTGTCGAGTCCCATCGATCGATTCTCAAATACGAATCTTTGTTGAAGATTCGATGGAGTAGAGATTCGACACATCAGTAGTTTAAATAAACATTGATTCACAAAAAACAGTTGTTTCGCCAGGACATGAACCCGGATCTCTCACTTGCCCACTAAATATGTTACCACTACGTGACAGAGCCCTCACTTTTTGTAACAAATGTGCTTAATACATCAACTGTGGCGGATGTACATTACTTAGCAATCCGGCTGTCCTAAAGTGGGTACATGTGTTTATGACATTTAAATTGTAGATGTCTTTAATATTTATATTAATATTGAAAACAATTTGTTAGTTCTTCTATTTTATTATTTATCAAATAAGTTTTGATTGTTACATTTGTATTGTTAGTGAAAATGGTAAAACATTTTTAATTTCAAATTGTTAATGTAAATAATGAAAAGGGTGTTACGTCTTGTGTTGACAAGATCTAAAAATGGATTAGAGTTTTATTGTTTTAAGTTTACTGTTTATTTCAGGTTGCCTTTTCAAGGAGTTCACTAAAAATGTGTATGATGAAATTAAAAGACTGAGTGAAAATATTGAAGTAGAACTATCAGTGAAGTCATTAGATGTTGTTGTGGAAACGAGTTGCTCTCACGAGGACAGTTCAAGTGGTGAAGAGACCAGTGAAGACTCTGCCAAGACTACAGATGTTGACTTGGATACGCAGACTGGTGACTTGCTCTTTGGCACTGACAGCAATGTAAGTACATATTTCACAAGATACACCTATAAATTACTTAGTAAGCAATAATTGACAATCCACGAATATTTATGGCTAGTATAAATTTGTGTTCATAAAAGTTACCAACAATTGTAAAATGTCTTACGAAAAGCAGTTTTCAAAAAGGTATTTGAATTAATGTACACTAAAACTTATATTTTGTGCACTTAGCCCTTCGAGAAGTGAATTGTACTAATTATTTGCTATGCTCGCACAATTAAATGTGGTTGCATTGACAATACACCAATTTGAATTACACTCTGTAATCTGCCAAATTTTATTGTACAATACAAGAATAGAATTGAATCCCCATCTCCAGAACCACTACAAAATCATTGAATGTCATGTAACTTTAATTACCAATGTTCTAGAGCACCGAAGTAAGAAAGTAAGAAGTTTCTTAGTGAGAAAATATGAAGTAACATGTTAATGCAAGATGTCAGGTTAAGTTGTTAAGTTGCTTTTGAACTTTTTAATGGAAGACTGTATAATTTAATGTGTAGAATGCCAAAATAAATTAAAGTTCTAGTTGTAGTACTATAAGACAGAATGATAGATCATGGTACTCATTGGAGATCTATGGTCATGGTACATAATAGGTGGAGAAGTTTTTGGTTTTTAATGATGAACAGAATTTTCTTGATTCAGACTACACATATGATTCTAAGACTCCCGTGGCAGCCTGTTGTTATTGCGCTAATAGTTAGTGCCACATACTTGGAAATATGTCATCACAGCAGAAAACAGGGTTACATCATACTCACCTCCTGCACTCATCATAATCTCCTCCTTCACATTCATCCTTCATTCATTTGTGTTGAAATAAATACTTGGACATGTTGATATTTCTGCATGGTTATAAATGGGTGATAATAATGAGCGATGAATGTGAATAAATTAAAAATTTATACTTCATTCTTGAAAACACTTATTTGACTCAGTACTGGATACCCTACAATAGATAAACACAAAAAATAACTGAAAATGGAGTCTTTAAAACAGATGACTCCACAAACTACTCATTAAATACTTCTAAATCTTATTATGAAATGAAATGTAATTTTTTATTAGCCCAGGAGAACATTTTACATTGTTATAAGGCTCGTCAAATAGATAAGAAACCTAAATACTAATATAAATTAATTTAATCTTACAATTATACTAAATTTTGAAAATAATTTTAAGTATGGCACATCATGGAGTCAATATGTATACTCTTAACAGGTTCCTGGTGAATCCGGCATAAAATCATCAAATGTATATATTTTATTTTCCAACAAAAATTCTTTAATGACTCTTTTAAAGAATTTAATTTTGGAATCTGCTTCCAATCTGCTATTGGTAATTTATTGAAAAAATATTGGATGTTATAAGAAAATGATATTTTAAACTGGGCAGTTTTGTGTATTGGGACTGGAATAGCATTAATGTTCTGTGTAAAATGATTATGTTGGAAATTGGTTTGCTTTGCACACTTTTGTAAGTTTGAATCAGGATTTTCATTATATATAAGCTCCTCACTGTCAAAATTCGAAGATCTTTAAAAATAATTATGAAATGGTTTTAGCTTGAGCGAAACTGTTTGTATTTACAAAATAACAATTTTAGTGAAAAAGAATCATTCAGTATTAAAAATTTCAAAATAAGTGATGCAGACTTCTTTGTTTAAGGAATTCTTCTTAGACTAACAGCGACAGACAATCTTTAGGAAGTTTGAAATATATAGTTGAGTAAAAATACTACTGAACTCACAATGTAGTGTTGTAATTGCAGGAGACACTGGTGAGTGAGAAGCAAGAAGAGAAAACAACCAAGAGTGACAAGGAAATACCCAATTACCTAGGACAGTTGAGCGAGCAGGCTATGTACGACCAGACTATGAGAGCACTGACAGACACCAACCCCTTGTTGACCAAGGCCCTGTATACGCAGCATGCACCAGACCATGATACTACTCCAACTGCTGAACCTGTGTTCGGGTAACTCACCTGATAAATCTTAGCATTACTGATTTTTGTCACGCACAAGTCACGAGCACGAGAAGCCAAGAGCACTATCACACGTCAGAAAACAGAAATTTATTGTCACGTAACATTTTATAATTGTAGTAGATAAGATCTACAGGTGATGAACAGGTAACTCGTCAATATAATTTAAAATATACTTAACCTTAAAAAAATTATAAACATAATTAATAAATCATTGATAAATAATCAATATTAATCACACAAACTGCGATCCATATGTATATATTCCCATTTCTCGAGTCTACGCACAGGCCATTAAGGCCCATGTAGGCTCTTTTCCCATATTATTTTTAATTATACAGAAATTATGTAGCAGATTAACTGAACCATAAATGCTGTTTTCACTAGGTATGTATGTATATGTGTATGTAAAGAAATAAATCCATATATTTAAATAAAGAAAGAAATAAAATGTATAAATATATATATATATATATATATATATAAACATTAAATTCTAATTGTACAGATACAGGTTATAATTTTATTCATATTGACATTAAATAAAGCTAGATGTACAGCTATTCTTATCCTAAAATAAAAATAATTTACAAAACATAAAACACATTTAAAAATAATGAATGATAAAATAAATACAGTGGAACTAATATATATACATTAAAAAGTTTTGAAATAGTTGGAGCGTAATTTATTCAGTGAAGGTTGCATCATTTAGAAAATCATTTTCTGAATAATATTCTTTCACGTCACTCCAGGACAGGTGAACATATTATTGATTTTCTAGTTAGTATCCCACTTTCGCCTGTGTTGACTTTTCGTGCTCATGACTTACATCTTGTGCAGTGACAACACCTGGGTTCATTGTCTCCTGTCTAGACTCTTAGAGTAGTTTTTGGATATATTTGACCCCTTTTCTTTCTCTTCTTTTTTCTTTTTTTTTTATAAACTAATTATACTCACACCTAACACAGAGGATAGATTTCAATCCTCAAAATGTTCCGTTATACATTTTGTAACATATAACAATGGCAAATGTCTGAAAACATATTATTCTTTCCAATAATTTGCAATGTTCTGTTACAGAACAAGCCTGGCTGGTCTGATGTCGGTGCATAGTGTTCTGGAGACTCAAATGGAGTTGGTCTCTTCTCGGCACAAAATAGCTTCCCGTTTGGTTACCGAGACATTACGACAGCAATACAGTCTCCAAGAACATTTCACAGTGCTACGCAGTGTGTTTTTCATGGAGTCTGGCAACCTTGCTCAGCGCTTCTACACCTACTTGTTCAAAGAGGTAACATAAACGGGTTATTTGAAGCTCTTTGGCTATAAGCAACATTTAGCTTAGTGAGTCCCTGAATACCTCGATATTCGTATGTAGTGCTTTCAAGGTATCGACAGTTCTTAATACAGCGGCACTTCCTACGCAATTAGTTAATCAAATCGTATTTATTTACATTTACTTAAAGTATAGTATTGCGTAAAAATACAATAAAACGAATACAATAAACAACCGTTAGAGCTTTAGTAAATGATTACATATCTTGTTATTTCTTCTATCTTCTTGTTGGAGTCCTCTAATTTAGAAATTTGTTCAGTGTGTAAAAGAATCTTTCAAGCAGCCACTGCGTCAATGATATCCTTAGGTTTCTCACTGATAGCTTCCTCAGACAAACGGTTGTAGAAGTTAGCACCTCGGTAGGAGGGCTTTTTCTTGAAAAAACAAAGGTGGTGTGTGTTTAGTGTGAAGTTGTGCCTGTCTCGTGTTGTAGTCGTGTTGATACCTCAGTCTGGCTTGGCCAGACATTACAGTGTAGAGGATAGTTTTAAGGATATAGAGTGATACATGCAATCATACGTAACAAGATAGCTTAGACTTAAGTCGATAAATAGATTGCATGAGAGTAGTAAACATGCATTTACTCCATTATTTATAATCCGTTCATAACAAATAATTTATTAACATTTTTGTTTTTTTACAAGCTATCTTTTATGTCTAGACAATGTTTTGTTGAATAGAATGTTTCTGTGTACTGACAAGAATGTAATTTCTGAATTTGCTTTAACATTAATGGCTTTCATAGCCATTTAAAAATTAATAATGGTTTTCTGTTTCAGCAGGAAGTTATATCCTAATAACACATGCAAATATCTAAAATTATACGAGGGGTATCCAAAAAGTAAGTTTCCCTGTTCTGTAAAAAGACGCGTACGTAACACAGCGTGCAGCTGTGGGCGGGGATATGTAGCGCGGTTCGGTTGGCAACAGGTGCGCCGGTCACTGGCCCATTGTCACGCTTCTCAGTCAGTTGCTGCCCAAACATCATGGAGACTCCACTGCGATCTGCCGCCAGTTGCGAAGTCCGTAGTGTTATTCGTTTCTTGACCGCCAAAAACGAAACTGCCGTTGAAATTCATCGTCAGTTGTGTCAAGTGTATGGTGAACATGTTATGTCCGTTCAGATGGTCCGTCGTTGGCGTGCAATGTTTTTGGAAGGAAGAGAAAATGTTCATGACGATGAGCGTAGTGGCCGACCGGCCAATTCTCGGCAACCTGACGTCATTAATGCTGTACGAGCAGTTATTGACAATGATAAGCGAGTGACTCTCGATGAAATTATGGATAAACTGCCGTCAAGTGTTGAAGTTAGCCGGTCATCTGTGCACAATATCATGACAGAAGATCTTCAGCTTGCAAAAGTGTGTGCAAGATGGGTGCCTCGCTTATTGAGCAATGCCCATAAACAACAACGAATGGCTGCTGCCCAGTCTTTCTTGCGATTGTTTGACGATGAAGATGAAAACCTTTTCAGTAGAATAGTCACTGGTGATGAAACATGGATTCACCACTCAACTCCAGAGACCAAACGCCAGAGTATGGTGTGGCAAAAAAAAGGAGAGGCGGCTCCTCAAAAAGCCAAAGTTTTTGAGTCGGTAGGAAAGGTAATGGCTACAGTTTTTTTGGGACTGCCGTGGAGTGTTATTGATTGACTATCTTCCTCGTGGCGAAACCATAAATGCAGAAAGGTATTGTGAAGTTCTCACCAGACTTCGGCGGGCAATACAGAATAAACGGCGCGGACTTTTGTCACGCACGGTTCTGCTTATTCAAGATAACGCCCGACCACACGCTGCTCGTGCAACAATGGAACTTTTGAGGAAATTTAAGTGGGATGTTTTTGGTCATCCTCCATACTCACCAGATCTTGCGCCTAGCGATTTTCATCTGTTTCCGGAGCTGAAAAGACACCTTGGCGGTCGGCGATTTGCCAACAGCGATGACCTTCAAAATGAGGTGGTTACTTGGCTTACAAATTAAGCGGGTGAATTTTGTGATGCTGGAATAAAAAAACTACTTCCTAGATACCAAGAGTGCTTAGAAAGGGATGGTAACTATGTAGAAAAATAAGGTATGATGTAAAAAGTTGAATAAATGTGTTTCAGTTATTTTTTGAGTCTTTTTAACTTTTTCATAATTAATGGAAACTTACTTTTTGGATACCCCTCGTAATACTGTAACTTGAACTCTTTCTTAGGTGTGATTAAAAAAATATAAATACAGATGCCAAACAAAGAACTTTTTTGTTGAATTTTCATATTTCTCCACGTTTTTGAACAGCCTGTATGTAGTATGATTAGGTTATTTTATAATTTACTACACTTACAAAAATGGATAAATATGAGATGACCTAGAAGATACAATAAAACACTGCCACCAAGAGAAAATTGACCAGTAGTTTCAGGGTTAACCACATCTTAGTTTAGAAAACAATTTAAAATTGTGTACATTATCTATTGTGTGATCAAATGTTATGTTATAGATAGAAGCAGGCACATGGAAGAACTCTCTAAGCCTAAGTGCACAGCTACAGGTGTGTGTTGAGGAATTCTATCCTGGGTTTGGAAATCATTTCTTGGTGCTCATCCAGAAAGGTGCTGAAAGGACAGATGATGTACATCGAGCCATACCTGCAATTTCACTGGCTTATAGGGTAAGGACAGTGTACAACTCGTGTTTTCTCTTGAGTGCAGATACATTATTTTTAAAGAGTTAAGAATATATGATTATTTCTATGAATAATCTATTGAGTATGTAGTGAACAGTATTATTTTAAGCTTTGAAAATAAAATTGTAGTCTGCTACGCTGATTGAATTAACTAAGGCTTTTGATTACATTTCACATGATTTGCTCTTGGAGAAACTTAAACGTTATTGAATTGAAGGTAATGGACTGAAATTTTGATCCTCTTATCTTACCAATAAACAACAAATGGTGGTTCAAGGCATTAACATTAACAAATCAGACTTTAAAACAGTTGAAATTGGAGTGCCTCAAAGCTCTGTGCTTTGCCCTTTCTTCTTGCTATAGCAATTAATGACTCTGCTAGCAATATTTTATGTAACTCTGTACTTTATGTTGATGATACAACTCTTGTAAATAGTAATAATGTTTATGAAAACCTCTTATCAGATCAATGCAGAACTCTAAGAATGACAATGTAGTGGTTTCAGGCTAATTCGTTAGTTAATGATGACTGAACAGAAAGTATTCGTTTTTCATTATTTAACTGTTTAGAACTCAATATCATGACATTGCCTTGTATTTACATTTTTTACAGCCTTGTTAAAGCAATAGAAAACCTAAATGAATAGAAAATAAGAGGTGATAAACATAATTAAAATACAAGAAATGCACATAGGCTTCAAATATCATTAATGAGATTAGAAAAAACAAGAAAGGGTAACTTTTTAAAGGAAAATATACTTTTTAATAGGTTGCTAGTAGAGGTTCAGGTGGTTAGTAATGATAGGTTTAAGTTTGCTGTTGGAGATTGGTTGAAAGAAAATGTATATTATTGTCTTAAAGAATTTAGCATTTGTGGTTGGTTATTTTAAAGTAGTACTTAATATTTTTATATAGTTTAACTTTTTATGCTTTTAAAATTTATAACTTTTTTAGATTTTATGATTAGCTGTTACTGTTGATATAATTTAATAATTTGTTCCCGTTGTTATATTTTTTAGTATATTATTGTGTTTATATTGTTATTTATTTGTTAGTTATTTTATTATACACATGAAAGTTTATTCATTATGATTTAGGCCTATAATCTATTAATATAAAGGTAGTATTAGTATGTAAAATAATAATATTAGTGATGAAATAAATTGCATAATATACTGTTATGTTTAAGATTCGTGAGAACCAAGAAATAAATTTCAATTGTCATTGTAGTGAACTGCCATCACACTTTTGTGCAATTTTTTTGGCCAAAATTCAGATAGAATACAGAATAAGATAAAAAAAGTTTGAATGTGGCTATGCTATTCAATATTTATATAAAGAAGTAACATAAAAGTAATAAGCAAATCAGTATTGGGTATTCTGTAGATAGCATTAAAAATCAAACAGATTCAATATACAGAAGTGCAGACATTTAAATATTTAGATATAAAATGTAATAACTGATGTGAGATTTTCATAATTATTTTATACACATTTTAGCAATTAATTATTTTAAAACTATATGATAACGGCTGCAATTCTTGTTAGAAGTAAAAAATATCTGTGTTGGCATAATTTTTAGTAATTTTATTTGGTGATTACAAAATCACTTGATCGTACATAGCAAATAAATAAGTAAAGTTATTAAGTATCCAACAAGGCCTTCTTGAACGGATATCATTGTCTGCCTGTGTGTGTCATAACTCTCGATAGAAAGGTCTAAGAGACTGGAAACTTGGTACATAGGTACCTCTTGGTCCGAGTAAAACCTCTATTAATTTACAGGCCAAAAGGCAGTGTGTTTATCTGTCCGTCTGCCTACCCAACTGTGCAGTCTTGATAGACAAGTTCTGATTCGTGAGATTTTAGAGAGACTTGAAACATGTTACATAGTTCCTCTTGATCCAAAGAAGAACTTTATCGATTTCAGAGTCACAAGTCCCTCGGTCTGTTCATCTGTGCGATAACTCTTGATAGACAAGTCCTAGAGACATGAAACGTGTTACATAGTTCCTCTTGATCCAAAGAAGAACTTTATCGATTTCAGAGTCACAAGTCCCTCGGTCTGTTCATCTGTGCGATAACTCTTGATAGACAAGTCCTAGAGACATGAAACGTGTGTAGGTTCCTCTTGGTCCATTGAAGGCTTTTATTTTAAGGTTAAAGAGGAGTCTGTCTTCCTATCTGTTTTATAACTTTTGATAGAAAAGTCCTGGAGACTTGGATATTGGTACTGTACATGGGTTCCTCTTGTTTGAAGGAAAAGCCCTATTGATTTTGTGGTCAAAAGATGAAAGGAGAGTCTGTCCATCTATGCATTAACTCTTTCTCTTCTGGAGTCCTTCGAAACTCCATTGTATTGGTGTATTGGTTTATAATTAGGAATGCTTTATTGATTTGTTTGATTAGAAATTAAAACCAATATTTTAGATGCGCATTCGTGACAACTGAGAAAGCAGTAATACATGCCACTGATATGTTTGGTTTGTTGGTCTGTAAGAGACGCAGAACTGACAAGCAGGTGGTCGTAGACAAAGGGCGCTCCCCTCTCCCTACCGAAGAGTGAAGGTTGTTTATAAATACTTCCTTGGCAACCATGATAAGCACAGAGCATGCACTGGGTATTTCAAAGGCCTTAACTCCCCAAGAGACATAATCCATAATATTGGATATAACTGTATTTGGCGTTTTTGTCAAAGTCTACCATTATAATTTATCTGATTTTGGCGTGGGAAGGGTTAAATTTGATTGCTATTTGTTATCTAAACATCAGTGTAATTGAATTGAGGCATTCATGTGTTTGTTAAGGTGGATTGGCCTGTAAGCACAATCATCTCACAAGATACCATAGACTGCTACAATAAGGTGTTCAGGTTTCTCTTGTACCTCAAGTATGCCTCCTCGACACTTGCCAGCCTACACTTCTCAGGTGAGTCTGTTTAAAGTTCTATTGCTAGTAGAGTTATATCTTCTTGTTTAAAGCACTACTTGCCTAGAACTCATTATTGTGGACATGTCCAGACCTGTCGACAAGCAGCAATGTATTGAGAACCAGACGCCTGCAGGTGCTAAAGTTGTGGATGTACCACAGCACCAACACCCTGCACTCATACTTCATGAGCCAGGTGCTCCACAGCTTCTCTGCACATCTAGAACAGAGTATCCTCCTTGCCGACTCCACTGATAACATCATTCAAGGTACGACTGGTCTTTCAATTTTTAAGTATTTAACCATCTCCCGGTCTAGTTACCGTCACATGCTTCTAGCCCTGCTAGGTGAATTAATTCGGCTGCTCTGCCTCGGAAGAACATTTTCACATTTCTGTTATTTAAAATCTCTATTTGAACAAAACTGTTACACATTATTCACTGTTATAAAGATTATTAAATTCTCTAAACGGTATTTGAAAAATTATTAAGCCTATGAGGTAAACTAAATACAAACAAAAATTTGTTTGTACAAGAAATGTTGCTTTGTCATAGAAAAATACAGATTGTTTGTCTTTTACGTATAACTGTGAAAAGAACATAACAATATTTCAGTAAAACAGTATTTGCTGAAAGTTATAAATAGTTTTAGTAATTCTGTAAGATAGCAGCACAAATTAGAAGAAATTATGATGAAACAAACAAGTCACTGTCAATGAGGAAATGAATAAAAAATTTCATACATTACTCCTAGATAGAATCTCTAGGCATAAAAACATTCAATTAACAACAACAATACTGTCAATAGATATTTCCATTATCAGTTCCAAAAGTAACAATACGATGGCAGCACAAGCAGAGAACAGCAATTGAACTTTAACATGAGACTTTCTGTCTGTGCAATTTGGGACGATTGTTTGAGAGAGGGTTAAATTTTCAACTTTTATACTCCATTACGGTTTTACTTATCATCATGAGATTGCAAAGTATTGTAATAAATTAAAACATAAGTAAGTATAAATTTTGGAAAAAATTGTTCACTAACAGCACATGTTTAAGTTAAACTCAATCATATATTAAAATGAGAGAATTAGTGGTTTAAAGTTACAAACTGTGTACAGACGTTAATATGTGTGTTCTATTTGTAATAAGTCGTAACTTTGAGAAAATATTCAAAACTAGTGCGTTTGAATTGGACGAGTCTATGATTTGTGAAATCTGATGTAAACTAAAGTGTTGATAACTTTTTAAAACACCCAAAGTATACATATATTGATAGTGTTGAGTATACTGGAATATGGAGACTGTGCTAAGCGTATATGACACACACTTAAACTACGTACACAACCACCTACTCAGGACTAAGTGGGCGGTTTAAAAGTGAACTACGTGTTAAAACATTTACAAAATGGTCAGTTAAATTTAACCAATACATCTAAACTTACTTCACTTACCCTCGTGAGGTTGATATCCTAACAATTCATATCTAGGCTTTCTACTCATGACAACCGACCTTTGGCGTATTAAATTAATGAGATGATCTACATACGACACATCCACACTTGAGCTTTGACGTATAGCATCAACGACTCGAGGCAAATAATAAAATAAACTCCGATATTTTAACTACATAATATGACACTATGAATGTGGGGTTGTTAACTTAATCTACATTCTGAACTATAACATACAGCAATCAGCAGTTGGGCTATTAAATAAACTCTAACGTCTGACCTTTAACATGTTAAGGCTAAAACCTTGGTTGATCAATGTTGTAAAATATGGTATACCTCAAATCAGATCAAGGTTGTAAATTTGACATGGAATTGTAGAGATTGAAATCGTATTGTGTTAGAAAAACTGAAAATTGAGCTGATGGTAAAATACAAGCTATAACCTGGATTCTGGTTACGATTTTTACTTGTACAATTATTTACATTACCTAACAAATGAAGATTATATTTAAGTTAAATCTGATTATAGGAAAATATAATAACATATTTGAAATATTCTATGAATTCTTACACTACTCATTATGAAGTTGGCTACTTTTCGCTAATAAAAGTGGTTAGTTTTAGCGAAAACATTAATTTGACAAATACTTGTTGTTTCAGCCCATGTGAAATTTCTGGGTGAAGTTAAAATCCACTGCCTTCAAGACAAGAAAACCCATGTGGAGACATACATAATGAAGGTAATATTGTCAGTACTATCATGTAGGTGGCGAACACATGTGATTAATAAAAACATACATTAACTTTGACAACTGCTGAGCTGTTACTATATTATGTTGTTTATATTTGAAATCCATTTTTTACCTATAAAAAAAAATTATTTTTCTTTCTGTATAACAACTGTGACTCAGTTTTTGTTTGATGTTACGTTTATTTATCTCCGCTTTCCATTTTGCAAAACATGTCATCAAGGAGAAATGCAGCGATGATCAAATTTGGTATGATACAACACAAACGTAAGTTTTGGTGCCGTGAAATGCAGAAAGAACAATTAATAATACAGCACAAACAACTTTAGCTCAATGCAGTACAAATATTTGTCTAACCAACAAATGCTCATTGCACTCACTTATACCTCGGATTTTAGTCTGAAAGAGTATGGCTCATTGTGCTCTATTAATGTCCGTTTCTCTGTTTTTTCCTTCATCTACCATGTCACAATGTCAAGCCAATTTCGGGTATGTTATGACTTCATATTCACAGTTTATTTATTGTTCATTGGATGCTTAACAATGTTAATCTTATCTCCGAGGCGGTATGTGGTTTGAATTAATCATTAACGTCACCCGCAGTACAAATTAGATAATACTTTTGCTGTTACTCTTTGCACAGTAATTTACTAATCAAGCAGTGTAAATTTTTAATCTGCTTTTATAAGTAACTTTAAAGTAGAACCTTCAGTTTTATAATTTGGATCAATCTGTACACCAAAATGATTTAAGAACGGGTTAAGTAAGAATTATTAATACTTGCAAGACTTTAAAACGTTTCAATCTTACTTACGATTCTCAACTTACTCGTATATAACTTTAATTTTTATTTAAAGTTTTTTTTGACGATGGAAGGATTGTGTTACTGATTTTTGTGTGTAACTAAGCAATGGCAAATATCCGGAAAAATCCTGTTTCCTTCAGTAATTTTTAAATATAAATAGCTCCATATGTTATTCAAATGGTTTAAAGTAAACTAAACTAATACAAACTTTCAATGAAAAAACTATTACTTAACTTCACTGTTGTGCTGTTTATTACCAATAATATTATAAACTTGTGATGACCAGTTTCACTATAAATTTACAAAGCAGAACTTCGTATATATTAAAACATTGAACACAGTCAAAGTTTTAACATTGTCAGAGTACAGAAAGAAACGAATTTGAATGGGGACATTTAACACAACAAAGATAGAATAAGCGTTTGGCTAATGTGTTATACCAAAGCATATTCATATTTAAAGATAGAACATATTCTTATTGTTGTTCTTATTGCGGACAATGTGTTCGTTTCAGTTGTTGAGGTTATGTTCTTCCCTGAGTGTACACTGGCGGAAGGAAGCTGATAACTCTCTTAGTGACTCTGACATCCAGACCCTGGAGGAACACTACCTGTCATCCTATCGTGGGCTGGTTCATTGTCTGGATGTGATCACAGCAGAGGGCGAGAAGGACAGCTTCTGTAAGTATCCTTCACTCAGTAAAATCTCAGAACGCAACTGGAGATGTAAAGTACACTTTTACACAAGATAAAATTGTTGTTGGTTTTGTAAGATTAATAACGTGCTGTAAACAGTATGATCAGTTGGGCCTATTTCTTTGTTTGATAAAATTTTAAAAAATTGTAAAAAATTTTTGATACAAAAATGTACTGATATATTATTTATTTTAAAAAGTGAGAACTTCTATTTCTTAATTACCTCCGGTTTCCTAATGAAGGATTTGTTCTAAAATTTAAAACATTTAGATTTTTTGTGACAAAATTATAGGGGATTTTGTTAAACTGAAATTTTGAATGCTTTGAAGTTTATACTATTTTAAGTTTTAATATTTTATAAGCATTACAATCAAGTAAACCCTTTTAAGGTTAATAAAAGTTACAAAGTGTGTTAAAAAATATCTGACCTTAGGCTGAAGTGAAGTACGTGCTGGCAGATAGGTGCAGTCAACTGTAGTATACAGTATATGTATAATCTGGTCACGTGACTTTGACATCGTTAAACCTCAAACCATGTACTGGGTACTCATCGCATTTTTATTTTTGCAGTATGTAGAACAGTGATATTGCTTAAAGTTTTGTCAGAAACTTGGCAATTCCTAAAATGAAATCATTCAAAAAATTCAACAGACTCTGAGAAAATGTATAAACGAATACAACATTTTCCAATATAATTTTTATTTTGTGCAAGGCCTTTCTGAATCAAAGATTCCATCATCAGGCACTTCACAAATATTGGAAAATGTTGTATTCGTTTATACTAATGATAGTACAATAAACCTTTTTTCCAATGCTCCAAGATTCCACATTCTGAGAAAATGTTTTAAATGTGACACTGGTTTAAAGATAGCCACACTTCAGTGGACAATGAATCTTGTTCTAGAAGACCAGCAACAAGTCAAAATGATTAAGTTATCGATGTATTGTTGTCCGCAAGTTATGTACAGAAGTAATCATTAGGAGAGGTTCAGTTCATTCAATTTTAACAGAAGATTTGGCCATGCGTACAGTTCTGCAAAATTTGTTTCTAAGAACTAGCCAGCAAAACAAAACCAATCGCTGTATGAAATCGCTAAGGAATTGTTAGAGTGTAGTCATAATGCACTAATTTTCTCAAAATGTTGTAACAGATGTTGAATCATGGATGTATGTGTAAGAACAAATTGTGGTCTCTCAATTGGTAACATGCAACATCACTCCATCTGAAAAAAGTACATCAAGATCAAAGCAAAATCAAAGATGTGCTGACTGTGTTTTTTTACTATAATGGAATTGTTCATCATGAGTATGTACCTGTGTGCCAAACTATCACCAAAAAGTACTACTTAGAAGCTTACATCATCTATAGTGTGGTCTAAATGTCCTGACTCAGATGTGGTCCTGATAAAGAACCACATTGTTGCCAGAAAACAAATTAAATGCAATTAATTAAGAAATTCATTTAGATGAACCAATAAACTGTTTCCACTCCTATCTTTGTTATCATCTTATTTTGTTACATTTCCATACAGAGATTGCCATGGCTTCACCTTTTCAGTGGTTGATGAGTAGACATATCGGTGCCATGAAGTCTGTTGTATCACCAGAACAAGAAATACTTTAAACGTTTGAATTTATATAATTTTTATTTTAAGTCTCATGTTTTATGTTCTAAATATTTTTTTCAATTATCACATCGAAAAATATACATTACACATAAGTATGTATAAGTGTGTATAATAATACTCAATCCAGTCATGATATGATTTAAGATGGCCGAATACTCTAATCAATTTTTAAGTTTAAAATAAAAGTTTTCTTTATGTACTTCTCAGATGTTCATGCCTTATTTGCTTGGGTTTTCTGGTATGTAAATATAATATAGCAAATTGTAAAAATATGTAAAATTATATGTTGTTACATGTAAAATATATATATATATATATATATATATATATATATATATATATATATATATACACATACATACATATAATGTTTGTTGTTGTTTATAAAGTTATTAATGTATAATGATACAATGTATTTGGAATTTTAATTTTGGATACGAATTTTCATCTCCACGTTTGTATTTTTAATTAATAGTTGTAGTATGTGTTTATGTGTTTTTCTTCTTAGATTTTCCTCTCAAATAGCTTCGGCTAGAGGGGATAAAAAATAACTGCCTTGTAAACAAATGGTTATTCTTGAATAAAAAGGTTTGAATTTGAAATAACATTACAAACAAACTGTTTATAATGTCTGGTACGGTAAATGATGTGTAATTATTTGAATTTATATGCTAACCACACTTTGTTTATATTTCAGTATGTGAACTATGGAGTGAAATATCCCATAGTGTTCCGGACCCATACTATGCTGAAAATATATGAACTACCATCCGTTATCAGTTGTGTTGAATTATGTAAATAAATTGTGTAAGTTATTATTATTAAATGCATTGCATATAATGTGTATTTTTTATATTAAGGCATGTTTCATTAATTTGTTTACTATGTTTGTTAGCTATATTAGCTTTATAAACACTTTAATATTTGTCACAAGTTGTTAATATTTGTTTTAATAAAATAGTAAAAATAAAAAAATTATTTTCATAAAATATAAAATGTTTTATATTTTTACAATATACCTTTTACAGATACTCACATATTTAGTCAGGGTCCCCACCCGACCGTGAAAAAAACCGTGAAACCGGGAATAAGCCGTGAATTTCGTTCACCGTGAAAAAAACCTTAAATAAGCCGTGAATTTTGTTTACATACCGTGAAAATCTCTACAACTTTTGAATAAATAAAATCAACACGGGTCGTCGTTCAGACGATCATATGGGAAAGTTGACCTTCGCTATTGCAAAGTAAAAAGTAGCACGCAATGTAGGGGATAGACCACGAAGTTTGACAGGTGCTTTGCTATCTGAGCGATTTTTACTGATAATATGGTTTATAAAACAAATGAGGAAAAGGAAGGGCCGGTGGGAGATGACGCTTCCGGCTCAAATCACGTGAGGCCTGTCTTTGTCTGTCGCCAGGTTCCGGGCCTTGGCTACGCTACGCGGCTGTAAACAAGGCATTCTCTGATTGAACGCGAGATTAATAACACAATTTAATTACTTGATAGATTGTCGTTTAATGTAAACACTTTTCGTATTGGAGTTTTATTGTATCAGATATAGTCTATTATTGTTTTCATAAAATAAAAAAAAGTATACAAATCCTTAATCTAATGTAAGGAATTTAAATTACATTTTAACTTAATTTCATTCTATTAAATCCCTTATTTTATTTAAATATTAATGAGGAAAAATGCTATTCAGTACGATAATCTATATCGTTGTGTGTAATGACTGTTAACACAATGTAATAATTATAAAAAAATTTTAATTTATGAGTGGACAATAAATTGAATTAATTTAGGGTCTTGCGTAAATAAAATAGTATAATAATGTGACGGAGCAGAACCTACACGACACATATCAATTAACGCAGCGAGACCATAACTTTATAGGCCTATATAACTGTTTTAATTATCAGTAAGGTCGTTTGAGAAAAACAATTTTATTTTTCATCTCTTTAGATATTAAACGGTAGTGATATGCGTTTTCCTTATCAATAATATTTTTTATGATTCCTAAGCTGCATGGATATTACGAGTGTACACGGTTTATAATCTTTTATGGTGAATGTGTGTTTAAATTGTATAATGTATTAGTAACATATTACAAATGAAACGTCATGTTAGAAAAACGTTAGAAAAAAAACCATTGCATTTTTTCTAACCAGGAAACAAACAAACGTCAAGTAACTTTGTAGTGTTAAGCTTTATTACTACAAAACTACAAATCGAGGAAGTCGTCCAAGTATAATTTTGTCGGGTTCCATACGACTACGTTAAACGCTATTAATCATTTCATGCAGATGAAAAATATATCGTACAAGGTTCATTTATTGTAATGTGGTGCAGCGATGTTATGGTAAAAATAACCTTTGTTGTCTACTGTCAATGAGAGTGGAAGGGGAGGGGTATATCGTTGTACTCCACTCCCCCATCCTCGGACAACAGCTGGTTTCATGTCTCAACATGAAAGATTTGTTTCCCCAGCTCGGCACTCCAATCTTATTCTTATTGTGTGAGAATTGATTATAAAGATTTTAAAGCTTTTCATTCAACTCATTCTGACACTTTCTCACGGAAATTCTTCTGTTGAAAGAGGCTTCTCTGTCAACAAAACAGTGTATAGTTGAAAAACTTGAAGGAGGAGAGTTTAGTCGCGTTGAGAAAAGTTTGTGACGGCATATCAGCAGCAGGAGGATTGGAGGCAATGGAAATCACTAATGAATTAGTTCATGCTGCCAAAAATTCCCACGCCCACTACTCGGAGCACTTGGCAAAACAACGAGAAGAAATGAAAGACAAAATTAATTCTGAGAAAGAGAGGAAGCAAGCTGCAATAGAAATAAAAAAGAATTGGAAGCACAAAAATTCCAGGTTTTGTCGACGCCAGGAAAAGGGCAGCTGAGTTAGACGATAAGATACAGGAACTTAGCAAAAAGTGCAAATCGTAATTCACTTTTATTCTAGACATTTTATCAATTTATTTATTTATGTGTACAAATATAATTTTTTTTTGTATAAAACTGGTACCAAATAACTTTTCTTATAACAAGTTGTATATAATTTTTATACATTTAACGTTTATATGTTATTTTAATTTCAATAAAATTGCCTTTTCTTATGTATACTAATTAAATGTGAACCTGTGATTATGTGAAAATTTTCCTGTGGAAGAAATCGATCGAAATAATAATAATAATGTGTTAAACAAGAAAATAATTTAATAATCACGCAAGTGTACTTCATGGACTCAAACGAGTTAGCCTTAGCCAACGTACGAATCCTGTCACCCTGCATCTTGTCTAACCTGTGTCAACAAAGTTCTCTTCAGATTTCAACAAACTTGTAAGTTAAAGAAAATTATGAGCTATGTGCATGCTAATTATATTGAAAATTTGTCTTTGTCATTGCTTTGATGACTGTTATGATGATGTTTTGTAAAAAATAATTATGCCTTGTTATATTTCATTATGTAGCAAATCGCACATAAAAATCGGGCGGCGCTCGCCGCTCATTGCTTGCGTCGTAAACCGAAGCCTATTGTTATTTCGTTCTTTTAGACGTTTCCGTCAATTCCTGCACGACCAATGACATCGTTAGTCAAATGGGAAGAAGTTTTATATTGTATTTTACCGCTCTCTGCCGCGTCTGTAGTGTTTACGGTCTCAACTTCGCCCCTCTCCAACACGATTTTGTTTGTACCGGTAAACGTTGTTTATGAAAACTTTCCGACCTTGAATTTTAATTTTTTTAACCGTGAAAAACCTGTGAATTAGCCGTGAATTTGAGTATTTAGATTGAGTGGGAACCCTGTTAGTATATTCCCTAACTCCATCTCAAAATATATATTTTTCATTTGCTACCAATGTATGCTGGTGAATCAAATACTAAGTAGACTTTTCTTTTAGAACGTTTAACGGTAGAGTAAATACAATATTTTGAGCACATCTTGATTGTCTACATAATTGGAAATTATAAAATTGAAGTTGATCACATCTGTAAACAATTACGCATGATTGTTTCCACTCTTTTTCATGGTTATTAAGTGGTGACCTCTCAATTCTTCTAAAAGTGGCCCAAAGATGCAGAATTCACATGGGTGTCAAATCGGAATTGAAGGGCACATGTTCAGTTTTTCCCCTAATGAATGTTGTGTAATTATTCTTCGAATCAATGCGGCTATGTATGGCCAAGTGTTGTTATGGAGTAGAATTGCATATCAAGTTGGCAAATCTTGACGTTTTTGCGGATAGGCCAGTTTCACAACATCAAGCAATAGTACACCATCCATGGAAAAATTCAATGAGCAGTATAAGTCTGCAGTCTCAAAAATCGTTATTATTAGCCTATTTTACATTATTCTCTTCAGAATCGAATTCTCTCAAAGTTTCGCTTAATAAATTTGTGTGTTTATTACCCATTTAATGTACTTCAAATCTAAACAAAGCATGTTTGTGTTTTATACATAAATATTTTTTCTAAACAACCATTAAGAATAGAAAGTTAAAATTATCAACATATGCTAATCTAGTAAAGATTGTCGAAAAAAAAGTATTTCCTTTATAAAAAATTAACTAGAATAAAAAAATTTTATACATCTTATTCTAAAACAAACGGTACTTCATTTATTGAAATCGCTCAAGAGATAAAAAAGTTGTGGCATTTTTCTTAACCTATTAACATATATTTGCAAGTTTTTCCAAGTTTCAGAAAGTAAAGTATTTTTCTTGTCTCAAAAGTTGATGTAAGTATTTAGGCAGTATAAAAATAAAAAGTTATTTTGGATGAAAAAAATAAACACAATAATTATTATTAGATTTGAGAAACGGTATTCTAACAAACAATATGCATGACTTAACTGTCATGGTTTAAACAGCTGAATCTGCTTTCATGTTAAGATACAGTTGATTAGAACATCAATGAAGTCAGCTTAATGGTTAAATGGGTAACCTGCCATCTTAAATAGAGTAAGAGCACTATTGACTATAGGTAAACGCTTATAGACTCTGGTCGATTTTAGTTCACGTAGGGTGGGGTAAATACCCCTCCGCTGCTGTGATGCCGCCCTCTTCCAGTATCCCCACCACTGCTCGGCACTCGCCCGCTTGCTCTATCCCCTGGCCTGGCCACTGCCCCTTAGCAGCTAACCTCACACCAAAAGACAAGCTTCCTGGATACTTCTATGACTACATTAGTCTATTCAATTAGTATTTTACGCTTGTATAGGCATACACACAAAAATTCATAGAATAGGTAAGTAGCTGCAGTGTAATGGCGCGAGTGAGATATTTGATCCTTAAAATTTACTATGCTTATGTATACAGTAGACTGAAATACGCTATTGGATTCTGGGGATCTTCTAGTGAAATTTTATGGGTATTTAGATTCCAAAAAAGAATTGTTCGCATTATGTCTGCAGCGGGTAATCATGCTCACTGTAAGCCCTTTTTTCAGCAACTGAATCTCCTCACTCTTCCAAGTATCTATATACTTGAAGTTTTGACTTTCTTCAAAAATAACCCACATCTTTTTGCAGAGAACACTCTTAAACATCAGTACAATACCCGCCACAGGGGTAATATGGTCTACCCGATCCATAGATTGACAATTTTTGAAAGGGGCATGCACTATTCAGCTCTACAGCTCTTTAACGCGCTGCCTCGGCACCTAAAAAACATAACCAGCTCACAAAGTTTTCTAAAAAACGTTAAAACTATTTTGCTCGAAAAATGTCCGTATTCTGTTCAAGAATTCCTGTCAGATTGCACAAACATGTGAAATAACCTATGTTGACTATTTGAGATTTTATTTAATTATTATTATCAATATTTTATCTCCTTATTAAACAATGTGACTTGTTTCATGTAACGTTTTGTTATTAACGAAATAAATTATTTCTGATTCTGATTCTGATAAGATCCACACAGCTGATAAAACAGAGCCGAGGAGATGCCTGTTCCCACTCCCCAGCCCTGTAGGAGGGCCCCTTCCTGCACGTGGCTGGTCAGATATATATATATATATATATATATATATATATATATATATATATATATATATATATATATATTAGACACACACACACACACACATATATATATATATATATATATATATATATATATAATAACATTTTTATATATAATTTGTTATTATATATAATATATAATGCAAATTTCCTCTGTAAGAATTTTAGTTTAATTCTCGGTTTATTGGCCAAACACTATTGTTTAAGGCAGTAGAATATTTTGGCTTTGAATAGTTAATTATTTCAAGTAATTTTATACTGCTATTATAAATGTGACATATTAGATCAAAACTAATGATTGTTTTAATTCTTGACAGTAGTAATAAAACAATAAAAATTTCAGTTAACGTTTTAGTCTCTGCATATACAGAATTATACCAACAATGAAACAAGAGGGGGAATAATTAATAAAAACTAACGCACCATAATTAACAATTTTTGTGTTATAATTTGTTTAACAACATTTATAGAGTTTGTGGAAATTATCTTCCAGAGCAAAGATAGACTTGTACATTGTAGAGCTACTAGAGCAGTTATAAGGTTATTACAAATTACTAAACGTTTACTTGTGCCTGCTTACACTAAAATTACTAAATTATTATTTAATTTAAATAAATAAGTATTCTGTTAGGACGATGTGAATTGAAACACATAAAGTGCCACAATAAGAACCCATGTACCAAGTTTCAAGTATCCTGAACCTTTTCATCGAGCTATCGCACAAACGGTCAGCCAGATAGACCGGTTCATTGATAATTTGACCTGAAAATGAAATATACTTCTTTCTTAAAACAAAAGGAACTAATATCAGTTCCAAGCATCTAGGACATTTCTTTCAAGAATTATCGCACAGATATACGAACAGACATAGAAACAGAGTACTCTTTGTCCTTTTGACCTTAAAATAAAAAGACCTTTTGAACTTTCTATCCATCTGTGTAGTAACTCTTGATAGAAAGGTCTTAGAGATTTGAAACCTTGCACATGGTTGCCTCTTGGTCTAAGAACGAACACTATTAAAGGTGAAAAAGTAAAACTGCAGTTTGTCCGTCTGTGCGCTACCTTTTTCGTTGCGTTCTGTTGGGTCCTAAGATACTCCATTGTCTCAGTGTATCTAATGACAACGTCTCTATAAGGATGATGGGGTGAGAATTTGTTTATACTGCAACTTTATAGTTAAATAAACTAATTGCCTCTCTGCACAATATGTACAATACATTTTTATCAAGAATTTTAAAATTTTGTGTAAATACATGTAAATACTATACATATACTGTGATAAATTAGAACTATCAATCAACCATTTTACCAGGTGATATGAAAGTTCCTGGGGGATGAAAATGAATGCCCTTCTATGGAGTTACTAGATATTTAAAAAATTAATTGTGCTAGTCATTCCTCTCACTATCGTAGTGAGATATACTTCTTTTGAGGTGAATTAAATAATAAGTAGCCTCCCCTTTAAAAGAAAATCTCAAGATCCATAATAATTCCATTTTACTATATACTACAATTATTTTAAATACATTATAATAATGATATATGGTTGGTTTTGGTAAAGGGATTTATTGTAGTATGGTTGTAAATGTTAGTTTACAACTGCAATGCCAAGTTTAATTATATTATATTTATTTCAATAGAAATATGTATAAAATCAAATATTCTAACAATGTATGTTGTGCATTACCTTAGAAACGACGAATAAAAGTGTTGTTTCTGAATCTTGAATGCTTTATGATAACCAGCCTCTGATGAACAAGTAGCACAATATGATTTCTACGATAACCCAAAATCGATGAGTCACTTTTATATCTTTACTAATCTCATAATGTTACAATCTCTTATTGCCCAAAGTGTACATTTGGTTTTAGCAATGATTAATCACAGCTTTGAACATTAATTTGGTCAGCTTTCGTGGCGTAACTTATTCCTTAGAAGTAGATGCAACATTTAATTAATCAATTATAATGATTTTAATTCATTATTAATTTAACGCTTTTTCACTCTTGATCAGAAAGATATGTTTTTGTAAGAAAGCTGCAAAGCTGCCAAGTACATGCGTTGAGCTGTTTTTAATCCTCTGTACCCAAAGTGTACAGGGAGAATCGGGATGAAGTGGGGCCATATAGGCATTCATCAAGAATCTTATTCTTTTTTAATAAAAATAACTATAGTTCATTACGAGAATCAATTCCTTACTTGAATCTCACATTGCTATCACTAGAATTTTGAAGCAGTCCAATTACTTATGATGAGTAGAAATTAAAATATTATTTTAAAATTAGCTAAAAACGATTTGCTGAATTAACTTTAAAATTTATCGGTTTTATAAAATCGAACACTGAGATTATTAAATAAAATGTTCTTTAATTTTGATATGTTTCCATTTGTTACAGAAATTTACGCAAGAGTGCTCTACCGCCACCCATACAATTCATACTACTGTAAAGAAGTATATTCTATTCTTTCAAACTCTGGTGTGCCATATCACAACCATCACCTATTTTAGTTTAAGTGCATGTAACATGAGCTGTTAAATTATGCATTATGGAGGTTAATGCAGTTTCTGAACTTCACAAGTGAGCGACCATCGTGGTGACGACAATCTTAAAGTTTTATAAAGAGCTCAATTACCAATGAAATGATAAAATACAGTTTAAGACCTTAATAAATGTATGAACAAATAAATCAATGAAATCAATTTTCATTTAGGTTAAGGTGGGTGGTTTACTTTCTAGCAAAAATAACAAAAAATAATTCACAAATAACTACTTGAGATAAGTAGGATATATGTAGGTTTCCAGATGATTGTGTTTAGCTAAGATAATCTGCACTACATGCATTAATCCATGAGATCAATACAAGAGAAGTACAACGTTGAATAGAAAAAAATAGCAATGTCAAAAAGTCGGACGTTTAAGTATACCATAATCATTTAACATCCAGTGTTTAGGTTAAATAGCTTTTAACTGTAATAATATCAACACTAACCAAGAAGTTTAAATTAATTTTTATATTTTTTCTTTGGAAAAAATAGGTCTTGTATTTAGCAATGCTGATTAATTAAAATGGGTGCTGATCTTTTAAAGAAAATATATCTATCCTTTCCTGTATCACACAGTAACAACATACTATTCAGTATATTTCACTCAATCCATTTAATTGTTTAATTTTCAATGCCTCTCTAATTATAGCACACAACAGTGATACATTCACTTCTAGTAACTAAACACGTCCACTGTAATAAACTTTTATAATAGTCATTTATACATAACGTAATTGGTTTCCTAGCTTTTCTTTGCTCTGCTGAAAAAATTTCTTAAAAATGGACTTATCCTGTTGATCCCTCCAGTCCTTCCTTCATGTAGTAAACTATAATAACAACCCTTAACAATACATTTTACCAGCTTCTTCTTATTAGAAACTAAATGCTTAATATATGATCAAACAATCCAATAAATGACAAATTTTTATTATTGTGAGGCCTTTTGTGCTCAATGAACACATCGTCAGACCCACATGTGATGGTCTGACGATGTGTTCATTGAGCACGAAAGGCCTCACAATAATATAAATCTGTCATTTATTGGAGTGTTTGATCATATATTAAGCAATCCTTAACTGTATAAATTGTATCACAATTGTCAAAAGATTTATCAATTCAATAGGTAGTACATTCACGCACAATTGTACCCACATACATTCAAAACACTGTGACTTCAGATTCAGCACTTTCAAATATCCCAGCGGCTCTAAATGAATTCATCTACAGAGTAAAATGCGTTGGATCAAAGGGTGTTCGAGACGAGCTTTAAATTGATTGTGGTCATCAGAATTTTGTATACTCTCAGGGAGTTTACTGATTAGTTTGACCCCAACTTTCCTGCGGTAGATGTTGAGATAACGACAGTCTAAAGTTGTCCCTGCCTCTGGTGTCATATTGATGGACGTCACTGCCGCGAATCAACCAAAGCGCATAAAAATCCAGTACACGATTACCTCAAGAATATAGAAGCAAGGCAAAGTCAGCAATCCCAACTTCCTGAAAGTTTCCCTAGATGACTCTATAATTAATTTTTCCAATTATTGTAACAGCCTTTTTTTGAAGTCTGTAGCTCAATTTTTTTTTAGCAGAAATTATTAAATTCATAGAGTAAAACGCTGTTGTAAAGGATGTTTGATAGTAAGCTGTTAGATATTTACTAGCTTACCGAAGATGTATTTTTAAAAACTATGTTGAAAGTTTTTTGAGGTGAACCATGTGGCGTCCATTAAAAAGTGGTAAGCTTCATCTAAACTTCATAAACTATGATTGACAGCCTCAATGCCCCTATTTAACTTGGCATATTTAATCAATAGGACCCTTTATTTGAATTTGGCTTCATAACTAGAACACATAACATTCGGTGCAGATCAAGGATAGTCCTTCTGATTTATAACAGGCACCAACCTTTAATTTTTAATTTGATTTCAAAAATCTATTGCCATAACAATCTTAGTTGGAAAAACATTAGTATTTCTTTTCAGGAGCAACAACCAACTGATACCTCTCAACTGGGACATGTTTAGTGCTCCCGGCTTGTGAAAGCGCATCTTTAGTAGCCGTGCTCGCTTATCCGTTGCGGATTTCATTGTAAAAAGTACTGTTGGAATTGTCATAAAAATGTTAAAATAGCTGGTATCTTTTAAAATTTGTATAACCTGTTTAAAACAGCTGATGCCTCTCAACAGACAAAATCTTAGTTGCTCCCAGCTTGTTCAACCATGCCTATAAAATGATCGTGCTGCTTACAAGCGTTGATGGATTTCTTTGTTAAAGGCATCGTTGGAATTGGTATGAAAATGACTAAATAGTTGGTATCCTATGCATTTGTTATAACTATACATGTTATTTCACTAACAATATTAACCAGATGCTATTATGAAACGGGTAAAAGGATTTTGTTAATATTTTATTTAAAAAGGTCTACCATAGGTTAATACAATAATTCTCAAGTTTCATAACTTTACCTTAACTGGTTCAAAATATTTAATGTTTGTTTTTTAAAAACACGTGCAGACGGATAAACGGAAAACTGAAGGTTTTGGGACACACCTTCAATTTGAATATATTCTTTATATTCTATATAATTGAATATTATATTCTTTCAATACTTGAGCACAGTGGCGTATCCCGAAATCTTCTCTGGGGACACCATTGATTCGGGGGTATGGAAACACTCTCAGACCAGTATTATGGCCGGGGGCGCCTCACCGGGAAATTTTGAAATATTGACTCCAAAAATGGTTATTTTATATTCCTTAGAACTAATAAAAGGAGCACAAAGTGGAAGTTCAGACTGTATAAAGTTTGCAGTAAAATGTAACAACTGATTATTTCGGGACTACTCCAAAAGATACTGTGTACCAGGTACGCATCGTCCTAAGGGTACAAGTCATCGTAAACCGAAAGTACCCGGTAGGCCTACATGTTACTGTTACAATAAATATACTGTACACGTTTACCGCCGTTCCTAATGTTAAAGTACTTGTACTCAATTAGCAGTAACAGTAACAGTAACATTGTAATTGCACTATGTAATACGTACGAGTACATTTTGCACTCGGTTACTGAAAGTACAGAGCACAGGGAGAAGTCACAAGAAATATTTAGAACTAATCTCACCTTCGTAGTTGCTACGTGATGGTGAAATATTGCGTTTTGAACTAAATTGAATTATATGTGCAGAGTTGCGTATTTCGTAAATTAAAATATTTCTAAATTTTGAATTTATATATTCGAATGTAATTTAAGTTCCATCATAAATGTTATTTTTAGTCCAAAATAAACTAATAAGGGATTTCTGAAATAAAATGCTGTTGGGGGACCAGACCCGTTTGCCCCCCCCCCCCGCATAACTGAGCGTAAAGCAGTTAAATTATTTTTTTATTTAGAATCATAACTATATGATATAACGTAACACCTACTAAAATGATATCGTTATTTGCTATTGTAGCTGCAAAATGGCATGAGGCTGTATTATCTCATCCTATTAATATACTAGCTTTAGTTTAGTGACTAATAAAAATGTTTGAAATAGTTTTTTTTAATGTGACCCTGGACTAAATTTCTCTTTAAGCCTCAGCACAATATTTACAAATATGTTTTTATTATTAGGGGACATAATTGTCATACTTGTAATCTTCTACTAGATTTATATTAGTGACTGGAAATATTGGTGGGTTGAACTGCTATTCCAATATATCTAATTTTTCAATAAACATTGAATCACAAAAAGTACTTGCTCCGCTGGGACTCGAACCCGGATATATACATTTGATCTTTGATCTCACTAAAATAGAGCAATTGTGATTTTTAACTGGTATCTTGTTTTTCTCATAGTGGGAAGGGCTGAGTCAATGCGAATGTTAAATTTAGCTCCAGTTCAACTTTCTCTTACTACAGAAATCTGAAGCTAATGCAGATTTGGCTCCTGATATCTGGAGTCATGTTCGTCTAAATGGATAAAAAAAATATTCGGTGATAAAGAACGTAGAAGTTTGTAATAAAAATTAACTACAAAATCTCTACTGTGATTATCTTGATTATTATTCCCGGTAATATGAGTCAAAGATAAAAAAAACTGATAATTATTACAGTTTTCGTGGAACAGCTGGACATAATCCCAAACTTAAATTTCAGTAATCAGTTTTAAATTTTACTTACTCTTACTCCTGTGGCCACTCGAAACCCAGATGGTTTTTGACCTCGCCAACAATGTCTCTCCAACTTCCTCTATCTTGAGCCACTTCCAGTGTAGCGCCAATCATTCTTAAATCCTTCTCCACCTGATCTCTCCATCGCATCCTAGGTCTGCCCAATGGCCTCACTCCCTCTGGTTCCCCTCGCCACACCTTCTTTACCATTTTATCTTCCCCCCTACGGGCAACATGGCCCATCCATCTCATTCTTTTACTCCTAATCAGTGCAATCACATCGGGATCTTGGTATATTTCTCTTAGTTCTCTGTTCTTCCTGATCCGCCATATGTCTCCTTCTTGAACTGGTCCAAAAATTCTTCTTAGTATTTTGTTTTCAAAGGTTATTAACTTTTTTTGGGATTTCTTTGTGAGTGCCCATACTTCTGACCCGTACATCAAAACTGGTAAGATCATGGTTTTGTAAATTCTTAATTTAACTTTCCTCATTAATAGTTTGCTTTTGAGAAGTTTTGCAAGGCTCCAGTATGTTCTATCTGCTGCTGCTAATCTACATTGGACATCAACTTCTTCTCTATTGTCATGTGTTATCGTCACTCCTAAATACTTAAATTCCTTTGTAGCCTTGAAATCATGGTTGAGTACTTCTAGCTTTTCTCCTTTCTGTTCCATTCTTCTGCTTATTTTCATGTAGTGCGTCTTGTCTTCGTTTACTTGTAATCCTACTTTTGCAGCCTCAATTAAAAAGGCTTCTACTAGTCTGTTTAAGTCCCTCTTTCTCTCAGCTAGAATGGCTACATCATCTGCAAATGCTAGGATATTGAACTTGTCTCCTAATTTTACTCCTTCAGGCATCCCCTTTATCTTTTTTAGTGCTTCTTCCAGAGCAAAGTTGAATAGAATAGAATAGAATTGGTTTTAAATTTTAAGAATACAAAATATGAATACTTTTTTCTTTTGACGTTAAAGGTGCTGCTTGTTCATATTTTATCCACCAGGAGGCAGGCCGAGTTAGTTCTCACTGGAACTGGCAGGAGCGCGCTATTAGTTGTACTTTTCTTTTAAAGTTAATAACTATAAGTATTTAAATTATAAATCAAAAACTTTTAGAAGTAAATAATTTGAGACTAAACCATAACTTTTAGTATAAAAATGGACATTGTGTATCGTGCAAAAAATAACTGAAACTCAGAAAGAAAATTGAATTACAATTTTAAACATCCCGTCCGCACATTTATCTGTAGTACGTTTATATATTTATTCCAACGTTGTAGTAATGAAGATTCGTCTTCTGCTTTGTTGATCTAGACATTATGTAATGTTTGAAAGCTGCATTCAGTCATTCTTACCTGAATGTTGAATTGCATCTAACATCGATCATGTTATTTAAATTAGAGGTAGGTTAATCATTAAGTACCTGTTATCGCTACTTTTGATACCGTTACCGGTACTGAGCATAAAATGTAACTTTTTTACACACTGGGTATTTAGGTACGTTATTACAGTTTTGTATAGTGAAAATTTTAAATAAGGTCTCACTTGACGGAAAATTGATCATAAAAACGTCTAATTAGGTTTTACACAACTAAAGAATCTGTATAATATACAATTTTTAATATACATTTCACAAATCAATATAAAAAATCACTCTTAATTACTGTAACTACACAAAAGTATTGTATTGAACTAACATTTTAGAAACGTAACAATTTTGAATAGTAAAGGTTTTAACGTAATACGTTATCCATATAATATATAATAAAACACACTGAATTACAGCAACTATAAATCAGTACCAGCAAGGATTTACTTCATGACTAGTAAAGTAATTAATACGAAAAATATCTGTATCTTGTAACCATTTAGAGTACTGGATAAAAAGTATCTGTCATCACTATTTTTGTAACGCAGTATCAGTTACTGATAGGCTACTGGAGAAAAGTAACCGTTACAAAGTATTGATTACTGAAATACTGCCTCACGTCTAAAAAAATTACAGCTCATCTTTTTTGAAATAAAGTTTTTATTTTTTTATAAGCGTCAAATTTGTAGGTAAACTTTATTCATAGACATGTGGTTACCTTTCAATATAGCTTTAAGCTGTAACTTATTATTATTATCCAAGTTCAGTAAATATTGAGATTTAAAAGCAACCAAAAACTTCGTAAATTGTGTTGTACAAGTTACCATAATTAGTACTTCTGTAATGTAGATGTTTATATTAATTTTGCGTTAGGAAAATTTCATCTACCGATAATTAAAAATAGCGATGCAAATATGAATTGTATATAGTAGCCTACAGTTTTGTATGTAGTATAATGAACTTCCCAGAGATCAAACAGTGGAATATGTGACCAGCAGTGGCGTAGCGTCGGGTGTTATTTGGGGGGGGGGGGAGCACGTGCCACCCCAACAATGTAAACAAAATATAATAAATCAATATTGTTGTGGCTGAGAAACTCAAATCAAATAAGTTTCAGCTGCTAAACCTAAATGTTTAGTGTAAATAAATCAAGTCTACATAAATTTTGTCTACACATAGTACAAGTAATTTAAAGCTCGAGAGTAAAGTGGATCTCCGGAGAGTTGAAATCTGTCTTTGGGTGTAAACACTGCAGTTATTTTGAAATGTGTAATTCAGCCCGTTGATTGCTGTAAGGTAAGCAAAGTTCAACCTAAATCGAGGCAATTCAAAGAAAGCTGGTACAAGGAATTTTTTTATTGAATGTAGCCCTATTGCAGATGCTATATTATGTTATCCATCCAGATTGTTTTGTTAACATAGGACTGTGTGTAGGGAGGTGTCATTTACCAAATTGGGTATGAAAAATTGAATGAATGTGCCTGATAAATTCATAAAACGTGAAATGCATCTTTTGGCAAATCAGTTTCTAAATGAATACAAGAAACCAGGAATGAGTGTAGTATGTGCGGTATACTCAGTTTTTGCCTAAGAGGTTCAGACTATAAGGAAATATTTAAAATTTATAATTGGAACAATCCCATTCTTTGGAAAACAGAATCTTGCTTTCAGTGGACACGATGAAAGTCTTAACAAGGTTAATGTTTTGGAACTGCTTGAACTAAAAAGAAAACATGTGGGAGAAGACATTTAAACTTTAATGAAATCAATAGTTAACGCATATAAAAGTGCTCAGGTACAAAACGAGATAATAGATTAAATACTCATGAAGTACTGCAAGAAGTGAATGAAGCTTTAGCCTACTCAATAATTTAAGATGAAACCTTAGATATTTCGTAACATGAGCAATAAGCATTTGTATTCAGTATATATGGTTATCGTCAAAAATATAACGTAGCTATGGTGGGAAGGGCTGACTCAAATACAGCTGACTGTAGGATATATATCGAAACATCTACTCAAACTATTCTACTATTTGCTATTGTAGCAGTAAAATATCAAGAGGCTGTATCATCTCAGCGCAGTAATCTACTAGCTTTAACTTAGTGACAGGAAATATTGATGGTTTGCACTGCTATTTCATAATTTAAAATTTGGTTTTAGATTTCACTAAAATAGAGCAATTGTGATTTTTAACGTTAATCATCATTTCAAACTAAGTTTTTATTAAGAAATAGGAAACATAAGGTAAACTTATAATTGTAATTTGGCCTATGACTCAACTGTTTAGATGAATTACAAAGTTTCTAACTTAATAACAAAGTTATGTCACAAACACGATAAACTATATAATTATATTTTTCATGCTACCTAAACTTACTCGTACACCTTAAGGGATAATTAATTCCAGTAATCAGTTTAAATTTTTAAGTATAGGCCTACAAAATTATTATTTTAAAATAAAATTTTGTCATTGAAGGTGTTGCTGGTTCCCGTCTTGTCTACCAGGTAGCAGGCCGATTTAGTTTGGACTGTAACTAGCAGGGGCGCCCTTGTAGTTGTATTTTTCTTTTAAAGTTAAAAAGTAAAAACTGTAATAAAATTAGTAATTTAAGAAAGTAATATACCTCTGTGCTAAAAAATGTACAAAATAATAACAAAAACACAGAAAGGGGATTTATATACTATTTTAAACATACACACAATTTCTGTTGTTTATTGTTAAAAAAAAAACACAGAATGAAAATTAAATTAAATTTTAAACATCTCATCCGCAAATTTAATTTTAATATGGTTATAGGTGTATTCAATCCTATTAATTATTATCGTAATCAACATCTATTTTAATGCATCATTAAAAAAAAGTATTATTTGGAGGCTGCAATCAGTCATTCTACCTGATTGGTCAATTACAGCTCAATATTATTTAGCCTTTGTTTATTGTATAGTGTGATATTGGTAGGTTAATTTTGGAAAAGAATTACATAACACCAACAACAAGAACAATAATTACATTTAAGGCTATAAATTTTTTTATAAGTAGTAAAAATTTTCTTTGGAGTATTTTTTGTACGTTTATCACACTTTTGTACCATGAAAAACTAAAATGAGCTTTGGGTCTTTTTCGTTTAAGGGCCAGCACCTTACAAACATACTATACCTGACTGACAGTGCATTTAATCGTTTTTTTGGTGTTATTAGTTCGTAGGGCAGTAGTCCATGTACTACTTCTAGCATAAACTCGTCTTATCTTATCAGTGATAAACGCGCGCCGCTTATCTTTTGCCTGTAATGAAACCATTTTCTCATGAGTGAGTTATACTTAGTTTTTCTTGTTCAATAAAGCGTGGTGAGTTGATCTGGGCTTGGACTTTGCAAGCTCGAGTTAATTTTTTGTTTCTAAAAGAGCAAGCAGCGGGCAAGCATCGCGTGATCTGAGTTTTGAATAGGCAAGTTAGGGTCTTTTGTGCTGGCCCTTAAACGAAAAAGACCCTAAGCTTTCACTTGAAAGAAAATAGATTATAAAACATAAAATTATATTTTACATAAATAAAGAGGTTTAACACAATGTATACTATAAGTTAAACATATAAACACATTTTAAGACACTCCTTGATTGATAATGTGATAGTGATTGATAATGTCTTGTATAAGAACAATACTTGTCCAAGTATAATTTGTAAAGCCATTTAGCTGTAAACCCTCCTGGCTTATATTGATAACTAATCTTTTTTATTCGTGTAAGTAATAGAAGAAAATAATATATCAACTCAAGTTTATGAAACAAATTGTGTCACGTTTGTTGTTAGATATAGACTGACCTGCTAGTTCAGTTCCTTTCCACCAGATTAGAGGCTGAGTTAATTTCGACATAGTCTGTCAGGAGCGCCATTGTTTTATTCTTCATCTGTTCACCAATACTTATTGGTATTTAAAATAAAATTAATAAATTGTCTTATATTAAAACGTGAGTATGTTTAAATGTTTATCGCTATCTATATATATATTTGCAAATTAACAACAAACAAAACAATGTAATCACATCTACTATGCAGATTTAACTATATTGTTTTATAAATACATATATACTGTCAGTATCAGTTCCTTTACAGGGACGACCCTTGGGACAGGAGACTGTATTGTTTATTCATTCATACTTGAATGCTGGCTAACATATATTTCTTATTGTAAGTGCGTTTAAGTTTTTCTGTAAGTAAATGTTATTTAAACGCTTTTGCTTACGTAGGAACGAAAATATCAGTACTGTTTTCTTTTGGACGTACTGCTGGTTCACTTCTTGTCCGCCAGGTGGAAAAGCAAGTTAGTTAGGACTTATACTGGAAGGTGGCGCCATCGGTTCTATCTTTCTTTTAAAGTTAATAAGTATTAGTATTTTTATATAAATTATATAATTTTTATATAAAACAAGAATGCGAATGTATAAAAAAAAATATATACATATATGGTGTATCTTAGTAACTAAATAAAAACAAAGCAAAAAAAATCAAATATATTTTTTAAATCCCATCCGCAGATTGAAGTGTAAGATGTTTATTTAATCTTAACGTATAAGATATTTGCCTCACTTTTCGGTTTCGAATTTGTTTATTTGTAAGTTGCATTCGGTCATTTTTATCTATATGTTAAATTGCAGCTCATTCAAAATACTAGTAAAATTGCAGTGTTATATTTTTAGATTATTTTTATTTTAACAAATAAATATATTAAACGAGATGTACAATTGAAGCATGTTTATTATTGATTATGACTACGTGCAACAATATGCGAAAATTGAAAACCTATAACGTGGCTTTTTCACGCCAAACCTTTTAAATGGTTTTGTGCTAAACACATCTTGGATGGCCTCATTATTAGGTTTATAGTTTAAACATTTAGCGACAGACACGTTTGATAAAATAACGTATTGTTAGTATTTCTTATTGTATATCTGAAAATGTCAAAATTTACGGCATTAGCTCCATTAAGGAAGCATATATTTAATTCCATTAAAAGTCGAGTGGAAAACTGCAAATGTGTAATGTACAAGTACAGTACACAATAACCCCTACGTCAAGGCGGCATCTTAACCCCGCAGCTTCCCCTTGGGGCACGGAAAAAGGTAGAGAAAGATTCCAAATTTCGATCACAACTTTTTTTATCATTAACATTAAAGGTCAAGTTAAATGAGGTTTCATTACTGTAAATACAGCTACAAGTAAAATACATCAAACCTAACTCATTAAATATATTATTAATACAGTTCTACTTACAAATTTTTTTTCAATATAAAAATTATACTTTAATAATGTAGTCTTATAGTTTAAAAAATGTCGATTGTTTTAAATATGTTATTGACAATTCAAGATTTGAAAATTTAACAGATTTTCGACATTAGGCACAACACAACGTTTGGAGGATTGGAATCTATCCTCTTGGTGGGCGATGTATTAATAGAAAAAATTATTATTGTTGTAAATATAATATTATAATAAAATTATTATGATAAATAAAAGCCAATTGATCAGCTGTTCGGGAAAGTTTCTTTAAAAAGTTATTTATTAACTTGAACAGTTTGTTGAAACTCATTGTGCACTTGTTGTGCTCATCAAAAAAGTGTGCATGCACACTAACTTTGATGCAAGCAATATTTTTTTCAGTAAGAATACAAATAAGTTGTTCACTTTAGATGTCCACAGGTTACCTTTTAGTTCAGTTTTTGTCCATTAGGTGGAAGATGGAGTTAGTCTGAGCAGAATTTGATGGGGAGCTCCCCTGTAGTTTTGTTCTTTCTCTGACATGATTAATAGTTATTTACAATAAAAGTGAAATAAATTATTAAATTGTATACTATAAAAATATACCTAACATACTATCAAGTAACTGCAGATTTTATCTGCTAATCCGCGATTTCGAGATTTAATTAGTTATATCGATTATGAAGTGAAAATGAAATGGCAGGATATCTTCATTTTATATGCGTTATCATTGTATTGGAGACGTGCTATATGAACATCCCTTGAATTTCAAATTAGTTTCAGGATATTATTATAAATGATCCATTCCTTTTAAGTTGAAGGATCTTGGGAAATGAATTAGGTTATGTTGAACCGCATAAGCAGATAATAACTTAAAAATTTGTAGTAGAAGTATCAGACCGATGAGTAGCTTTTCTTACTCTTAAAAGAGTGGTGGTTATGCTGATATAATCTTACTTATGAATTATATTTATGTAGGTATACATACATAAGTTGTCTTGTACTTTACAATAAAATACACTACTTCATTGTGAAATATATCTTAAACTTGTTTGTTAATCTGTAGCCTGTATTCTCACATTATCATCTTTTTCACGTTAAATGAATTAAACAAGCATAATATAAATATATCACACACAAAATATAAATAAGCACAGATAAAGGCAGGTAACAAAACACATTTAGTTTTTAAATGAGTTCATGAAATAGGTAGGATTAATTAATTATACACCAAAGATAGCCTACATTTCACTATTCATTATTATTAATTTTTAAATTACACTATTGGTGACAATAGTGGTAGTTTTACCGTTGGCCACCAGGCGAATAGTAACACTAGTTCGGCGTTTGTCCACCAGGCTGCAAGCTGAAATAGTTTGTATTGAATCTGGTAGGAGTGCCTTTGTTGCAATTTCTACTTTCAAAATAATTAGTTATTTGTAATTAAATCAAATTTTTTAAAGCCTTGGTAGTTTTCATTAAATGGGATTGAAATACAAATATATAATTTATAACAATATTTTGTGTATTTTACAGTAAAAAATAAAACAGAGAAAGAGAATCAATCTTATTTTGTAACTTCCCACTCGCAGATTTAACTGTATTTCCTTTATAAATCGTTTGCTATCGATGATAACATCGAAGATATTACGCAGTTCTGTGGAGCTTATAAATATTATTTGAAAGCTGCATTTCAGTCATTCTTACCTGAGTGTTGAAATGCAGCTAATAAAGATAAATTTGTGTTATGATACTTACAGGTAGGACAATCTCTAAATACCTGTTATCACTACTTTTGATACTCTGATAAGTAGAAGGTTACGTTTTAAATACTGCAAATAGACCTAGTGACTGAATAGTCTATAAAAACTAACAGGTTTAACTCAATCTATTTGAACGTAAAAATACATTTTTCTAAACCCCATAAGGAACAAACTATTACGGTTATGAATGTTTATGTTTTTTTGAGATTACTAGAAACACTATGCATAGTTTAAGGACATAAAAAGATCCACTTTATAACTACTTTAAACATTTTTAGTATATTTTTGGTACGTTAAAACATTTTTGCATACTGCAAAATATAAATACATCTCACATGACGTAAAATACATCATAAAACATCTATTATTTTTTTATACAAGTAAAGAATTTTATCACAATTTATTACATAAATTTTACACATTAATATACAAAGACACGCTGAATTATATAGCTAAATATCAGTATTTTAGTACTTAGTATTAGTTAGGATATAATTTCTTTAGGACTAGTATAGTAATCAGTATTTTAACCATATAGACTACTGGTTAAAATGTATCTAACATCAATATTTTTGTATCGCAGTATCCATTACATATAGTCTACTGGAGAAAAGTGACCGTTACAAAGTATTGATCACTGAAACACCGCCTCACATCTAAGAGAATTGCAGCTCATCTTTTTAAAATGAAGTTTACAAACTCGTAATTATTACTTCTATAATGTATATGTTTGGTAGTAATTTTTGTTTTAGTAAAATTATTAATCCACCGGTAATTAAAAAGAGCGATGTAAATTTGAATTGTATATAGTAAGTTTTGTATGTATAACGATACCAGAGATCAAACAATGGGATATGTGACCAGCATAGGTGTAGCTAGGGTGGGAACATCTCCCACCCCAACATTATAAACAAAATATAATAAATCAATATTTTTGAGGCTGAGAAACTCAAATAAAATAAGTCTCTGATACTAAACATACACCTTTAGCGTAAATAAATTAAGTCTACATAAACTTAGTCTACACATAGTAAAAGTCGTTTAAAATGCGAGAATGAAGTAACTTTCCGCTGTTTCATTATTGACTTGGTCAACTTTGGTCATCCTGTACACTCCACGGAGACGGCTCGATTACTCCACTGATCGTTGGCTCCTGGAAGAAATGTAATTTGTACAGAGGGTCGTTGGTCCAACGACCCATTTTACAAACATGTAGAGGTTCGATCACTCCACTGGTTCGTTGGCCCAACGACCCTATTTGTTTCATTTCAGTAAATTGTAAATATAGGGTCGTTGGTCCAACGAACCTTATACTTTTTATTTACTGGTATAGGTTCGTTAGGCCAACGATCAGTGGTGTAATTGGACCACGCATTAATATTAAGCAATAATATTTAAAGGTGGTCGTTGGGCCAACGAACCTAAGTGAAACGAATCGTACGATGTTTAAAAGAGGGCCGATGGCGTTGGCCCAACGACCCACACCGCTACATTGGCTCATTTCAGCGGCCAGAGGGTCGATTAGTCCACTACTTCATTCTCCTTCTCCTTATAAGTCCCCTTGCAAGGCAATGTTTTACTTTTTTAGCACTCCAGTTAATATGTAGTTTTAGTGTTGTTCTCGAGATACTACTGTATGTACAAAATATGTCATAACTGATAAAGTAACCACATATAGAATATATTAAATACTAAAAAAAAAATATACATATTAGAAGAAGTATGTGCTATTATATTAGTATCCACAAATGCTACTATGAGATGACATTTTGTTTTTATCATTACCTGTTTAATATTTATATAAAAAGGTTGATATAAAGTATAAGTGGTTTCATATGTAACCCAATAATAGATTATTAAATTTCGTTGATAGTTATATTTTGCATGGTTAATAAGAAGTCGGTAAAATGTATTGGAATTCCGTAGGCTAAACGTTGTTAGACGCGTATTTCAAACCCGATTATATTTTCGTAATAAAATGTATCGAGGATTATTTTGCATCTTAAAACCCCATTGTTGTAAGATTTCTCAGGGTCCATAATCCCTGTGAAAATATCATGTGAAAATGAATAATTGTTAAATAGTTATAACTACAGTTTGAAGCGTATTTACATATTTTATGGTGTTTGACATTTGACACAGGTTATTAATATATTATTACACAAGAATGCAATTTTAAACGAATGCTATGTATAGTTCGATAGATGAGCCACTTTCACTTAAAGATATTTTGTAACCATTTTAATTTTCAATCTTAAATCTTTGGAATCAAACAATTATAAAATGCAAATAGCATAACAAGACACACAATGGAAAAATATAACACAAGAATATTATACGTAAAGAAGAACATATAGTATTTGTCGATTATTACATTGCCAGTGCCATAAAATAATTAAGGTTGACTGAGGTTTTGAGCAGGACGTTATGGTGTTAGCTGAATTATTGAATTAATTCAATTTAAATAATTTCAATAAGATGGATATTCTTTTGAAATAATCTATAATGAATCACTTTTATAAACTATATCAAGACTCCTCCTTAATACAAACACTTATTAATTGATATAGAAAATAATTATGCAATAAAGCTACACTATTTAACGATGTGTTATTGTTTTACCACAATAAATGGATACTGGAAGTATTATGATATTTAATCTAATTAAAAATATATTTTAAATGATACAGAATTAGTGCAGTTTGTTTATACCAGTTTATCCATAAAAATATTTCTATGCAATATACATATTATATATTTTGCTCATCTTACTTTGATAAATTTTCTTTCATGCATACAAAACAATCATGTAATACAGTTTATTTGTTAAGCCAGACCGTTATTTGGAAGCAACGTAATATATAATTTTATTTTAAACATTAGGTCTGTAGTAAAAGAGAACTGGATACAAGCAAAATATTAACATCAACTGTGATGTGTGTAAACTGTTGATGGTTTTTTTTTAATATCAAGCAAAGAGAATAATAGTATAATACGTATATAAGCAATTTAAAAACTATTACAGATTTTAAAATAAAACTTAATTTTAAATTTAAGAATTATATCAGGTTTGGTTTTAATATCATACACATTGTACATTTCTGAGTACTACATTTTAAACTCGATTTAATATTAAATCTGCTAGGCCAGTGTAGTAGTTTAAATTAATGAAATCGCTGATTTTGTTGTTTTATGTACAAAAGTGAAGTAAAATAGAGTTTTTTTTTAAAGCATTAATTCATAAACTGGTGAAAAGATTTCAATGCATATTTAAAATTGTAATACTAATCTTAGAAATGAAATGATAGACGTTAATTTTTATGGAGTCTGGTCTCTTTCGAATCCTTACTCTGCTCTTCCTCATGTGCCATTGGCCTTTACGAGGATCTTAACAAAGATTATAAGGGGAAGATTCGGTACAGTACAAGACCCACAGACTGGTTTAAAATATTACCTCAGTGTATCTTGCCATATGAAAATAGGTGTCGGTTCGTTTTGAATTCTTTTGGAAACTAAGGATTTTAGGGGCTGACGAAGGCAAACGTATTTTTTTGTAATTAGAACATCTGTCAACGGCAATCACTGATGTCAATTGTTGTTCAAAACAATTATATGATTCAAAATATAGCAATGGAATGTTTTTGTTTTCAAACAATTGAAGTGGTTGTGAAGTTCCAGGCTTTGTGCTTGAGATTGGATGAATGAAGAGAAAGTATTCTCAAACCAGCCATAATTTAGGTTATTGATAGAAAATTATTATTATGCCCTCGTTCCCGGAAGCCAGCTTATCCGTGTGGCCTTACACTTACTTCCTGGCCTCTGTGCTGTTGTCTTGTCTTGTATACCAATCGGCTCTTCTTCGTTTGATTGACAGAACATGTCGTCATCACAATTTATTGGTGACTAAGGAAATACGTACTTCAGTTTACTCGATAAACGGCTCCGTGAACTCGTGCACAAACGTGATGGAAATATTAAAAAACATCAAGATTTTTGTATTAATGTTGTGCTTTAAAAAATAATTCTGTGTTTTAATTTGTAATCAGGTCTATTTACAAATTTTGCTTATAAACATATGTTTTTCGTTTTCATAGTGTTTACTCATAAGATAAATATATAAACATGTTTTCTAACGCTCAGGCAAATCCCATGGCATGCATCATCGAACCAATGTCCCTTATGCAGAAATGAGGATTCAAGCAAAATTTCAATTCAATATTTAAGTTAATCCTCACAAACATTTATGCACCCATAAAGAAATATGGAGTTGGCCCTAGAACTTCGTATCTGTAGTTCAACATTTGGGCCATGTGAATATTGGTTAAAATCTAAGGATCAGAACACCGTCCAGCAGTATTGTTCGAATATGGATTTAGTTAGAGGGATTTACTATACTTGAAATAAGAAATAGGCTTATGATATTATATATGTATGTGTTATAATAGTTCCACATGTTTCGGTGCCCCGTAACGAGGGTCGTTGTTATTATAAAGACAGTTTACTTTGTAATATTTTGAACAGTTTATCAATTATACTCAATAAATTCACATCTCGTTAACCTATATACAAGTGTTATAATAATATTTTAATAATACTATTATTATAATATATTAAATATAATAGGCATCAACCTAACCTTTTCCAGATCAGAAGGTTACGTGTTTGGACCACGTCGAGATCACCAATGTAGGAAAAGGTTGGATTGATTCCTATTAAATAACAAAACTTGTATATACAGTACATGGTAACGAGATGTGAGTATAAATTGATATACTGTTCAAAACCTTACAATTTAGACAAACAAACTGTCCTAGTAATAAGAATCCTCGTTGCTAGGCACTGAACTATTTGAAAATAAGGCTACATATATATTATTTTTAATATTATACATTTCCACTGTACTTTGCACCTGCAGCTCCGCTCTCCCCTCCACGTTTTACTACATTTCAAGAGCACGACAACCCTACATATAAACAAAAACACAACAAGAAGAGTAATGTTCTTAATAGATGTTTCTCTACATCTATTTAGGTGAAATTTCACATATAATACGAAAGAATACCATTTAAAGCAAAACTAGGTGCTCAAAGATGAATTTTTATAGTAATTTGTTTAAAAAATAAAAAACCTAGATTAAGAATTTGATAAACATTGCAATTTATAGTCTGAAAAACAAAATACCACATCGGCCATATACATGCATTCACTGTAGTTGTAATCCGAGGTCAAAACCCTCAGGCGTTTCACTATAAAGTCGGTTTGTGGAATGAAAGATTAATAAATAAAGTTTGAGACAAGTCAAGTGCCTATTTTCCATTCAATTTTTGCTCCATGTTAAAAATAGAGCAGGCGGCAGCTACTAGCGTGTCCTCTTACACGGGATGCTCGCATAATCAAGCTACATTTGATACCGCTTATAAAAACTACACAGTGTCGATAAAAAAACCCTCAAAACTAGCCTAATGATTGATTGATCCACTGACTTGAGTAAAGGTTTAGACAAGTAGTAGTAATGGGGTTATAGAAGCGATGCGACAATATGCTTTTCGAGGCCACATCACGCCCAACCCCGAACACAACACTAAAACTGTTGCTGTCTTCACTTTTACATAGAGGGTAACTACTGTACAAAGATTTCTTGTATTATAGTCAATTTACCTAAGGTTTACGCTGACACTCTAAGTAATGTTTGATATGATAAAGGTTGAGTTTTAAAGTGACACGAGCCTGTTTTATGTATTTTTGGCTCGGTTTCTGTAAAGTAATTTATACACATTTTTTTAATTTTTCTTCTTTTAGCCGCCCCTCAAAAACCTGCCGTTCTCGGTGGCCGCCTAGTTTGCCTAATAGGCACGATTGATTGATTCACCTTCTGTACAGGTTCACTGCTTCACTATCTAAGTCATACTGGACAATAATATAGAGTAAAAGTAAATAATGTACAAAAATTTGAGGGTTTTAAAAATGTCATAGAACACTTCTCGGTAGTTGTTAATATAATTATAATAACCTTAAATACTAAAAGACGAGCTACATGATTTGATAACATCTAAGTTGTGCAGTTCACACCACGTCGAAAAGATGCTTACCCAATTACATTCTTACAATGTATCGGTTTTTATGTGGAGAACTATCTTAAACAACAGATCTTAAACCGGAACAATATTGTGACTGAGGTTAGCTTTCCACGGTTAGGCCGAAATAGTTGGTTATGACACCGGCCGTGTAAACCGAAGAACTAATCCGTTGACTATATTTTATGATGTAAATTAACTGTAAAAGAAAACCACCAGGCTCAATTAAAACTAAATAAAATCATGTAAATAAACTCGTTGACTGCGACTTCATGTTACGGTCGACAGTTGTCACTCTTCACATCAGCCATCACAGCGTATAAAGCTACAATGAAGACGCCAAAGAAAACTTTTACTTCAGATTAAAACTATCAATAATTATAACACAGTTTGTCACGGAGACATCAATCCAAGTTTGCATGTTTCAAATTGAAAAAAAAAAATGAGGAAGACACCATACAAATAATAATCTTGAAGTTATGGGAAATTTATGCTCTAGTTTTGGTTAGTTGCATGTGAAACTTGAATTCTTTTAGCGACATCACTAATAACATTGTATTTCTAATATATTACAACAAATTGGACTATTCTACTTATAACTAAGAGTCTAACAGCTGCATTACGGTTATAGATTACCTCATATAGAATACACGTCATAAGATAATGTCACTATATATATATATATATATATATATATATATATATATATATATATATATATATAAATTATGTTATAAATAATTTAAGATGAAACCTTAGATATTTCATAACGTGAGCAATAAGCATTTGTATTCAGTATAAATAGTTATCGTCAAAAATACAACTATGCTATGGTGGGAAGGGCTGACTCAAATACAGCTGCCTGTATAAGATATATATATATATATATCGAAACATTTACTCAAACGATTCTGCTATTCGCTATTGTAGCAGCAAAATAGCGTGATGTTGCATTATCTCTGCCAATTAATCTACTAACCTTAATTTAGTGACAGGAAATATTGATGGTTTGCACTGCTATTTCATAATTTAAAATTTGGTTTTAGATTTCATTAAAATAGAGCAATTGTGATTTTTAACGTTAATTATCATTTCAATCTAAGTTTTTATTAAGAAATAGGAAACATAAGGTAAACTTATAATTGTAATTTGGCCTGTGACTCAACTGTTTAGATGAATTACAAAGTTTCTAACTTAATAACAAAGTTATGTCACAAACACGATAAACTATATAATTACGTATATTTTTCATGCTACCTAAACTTACTCGTACACCTTAAGGGATAACTAATTCCAGTAATCAGTTTCAATTTTTAAGTCTAGGCCTATAATATTATTATTTTAAAATTAAATTTTGTCATTGAAGGTGTTGCTGGTTCCGGTCTTGTGTACCAGGTAGCAGGCCGATTTAGTTTGGACTGTAACTAGCAGGGGCGCCCTTGTAGTTGTATTTTTCTTTTAAAGTTAAAAAGTAAAAACTGTAATAAAATTAGTAATTTAAGAAAGTAATATACCTCTGTGCTAAAAAATGTACAAAATAATAACAAAAACACAGAAATTGAATTTATTTACTATTTTAAACATACACACAATTTCTGTTGTTTATTGTAAAAAAAACACAGAATGAAAATTAAATTAAATTTTAAACATCTCATCCGAAAATTTAATAATATGGTTATGGGTGTATGCAATCCTATTAATTATTATCGTAATCAACATCTATTTTAATGCATCATTAAAAAAAAAATTATTATTTGGAGGCTGCAATCGTCATTCTACTTGATTGGTCAATTACAGCTCAATATTATTTAGCCTTTGTTTATTGTATAGTGTGATATTGTTAGGTTAATTTTGGAAAAGAATTACATAACAACAAGAACAATAATTACATTTAAGGCTATACATTTTTTTTATAAGCAGTAAAAATTTTCTTTGGAGTATTTTTTGTACGTTTATCACACTTTTGTACCATGAAAAACTAAAATAAGCTTTGGGTCTTTTTCGTTTAAGGGCCAGCACTTTACAAACATACTATACCTGACTGACAGTGCATTTAATCGTTTTTTTGGTGTTATTACTTCGTAGGGCAATAGTCCATGTACTACTTCTAGCATAAACTCGTCTTATCTTATCAGTGATAAACGCGCGCCACTTATCTGTTGCCTGTAATGAAACCATTTTCTCATGAGTGAGTTATACTTAGTTTTTTCTTGTTCAATAAAGCGTGGTGAGTTGATCTGGGTTTGGACTTTGCAAGCTCGAGTTAATTTTTTTTCTAAAAGACCAAGCAAATAATTATGTTATATTTTACATAATTAAAGAGGTTTAACACAATGTATAATATAAGTTAATCATATAAACTCATTTTAAGACACTCCTTGATTGATAATGTGATAGTGATTGATAATGTCTTGTATAAGAACAATACTTGTCCAAGTATAATTTGTAAAGCCATTTAGCTGTAAACCCTCCTGGCTTATATTGATAACTAATATTTTTTATTCGTGTAAGTAATAGAAGAAAATAATATATCAACTCAAGTTTATGAAACAAATTGTCCAAGTCCAAGTCGCTATGACTTTGGGGGGGGGGGTGGATCAGCCGGAAAATCCTGCCAGGCAATGGAGGCGATGACAGCTTGAAGAGCAGTCCCTCGTGCCACATCTTGTCGAAGGCTTTGCTCACGTCTATCAGGACCGAAGTGGAGTGGTGCTTCCTTCCTACAGCTCCGGTGATGTTGTTCAGGACTCTGCGAAGCTGAAGGGTGGTGGAGTGGCCGGTGCGGAAGCCGAATTGTTCTGTCCTGATAGACGCGAAGAACTCCTCAGGGAATCTCGCCAAGACGATCTTCTCCAGAATCTTGAAGAGCACAGGCAGGAGGGAGATCGGCCTGTGGTTCTCCGGGAAGAGAGGGTCCTTGCCGGGCTTGGGTATCATGATCACCTTGACATCCTTCTAGGTGGTCGGGAAGTGAGCCAGGCGTAGGCATGAGTTGAAGATGCAGGTGATCGTGACGATCACCCAAGCCGGCAGGTTCTTCAATGCTGGAGTTCCTAAGGAGTCCGGGCCAGGAGCCTTCTTCGAGCGAAGGCGGCGAATGTGGTCTTGCACTTCAAGTGTAGTCACAGTGGGCAGTAGGTCGTCTTCGTCAGGTTGGTATTCCTCCAGGAAGTTTTCAATCATTTCGCACGTGTCCTCGTCGTAGACATCCGCGTGTGGGGAGAATTGGTCTTCCATGGTGTCGGCGAAGGCCTCTGCTCGATCTCCAGGGGAGTAGACAATACCACGCTGTCCATGAAGTGGTCGGTTGGTCTTCTTCTCCCCTCGAAGGAAACAAATTGTGTCACGTTTTGTTGTTAGATATAGACTGACCTGCTAGTTCAGTTCCTTTCCACCAGATTACAGGCTGAGTTAATTTCGACATAGTCTGTCAGGAGCGCCATTGTTTTATTCTTCATCTGTTCACCAATACTTATTGGTATTTAAAATAAAATTAATAAATTGTCTTATATTAAAACGTGAGTATGTTTAAATGTTTATCGCTATATATATATATATATATATATATATATATATATATATATATATATTTGCAAATTAACAACAAACAAAACAATGTAATCACACCTACTTTATATATGCAGATTTAACTATATTATTTTATAAATACATATATATAGTCAGTATCAGTTCCTTTACAGGGACGACCCTTGGGACAGGAGACTGTATTGTTTATTCATTCATACTTGAATGCTGGCTAACATATATTTCTTATTGTAAGTGCGTTTAAGTTTTTCTGTAAGTAAATGTTATTTAAACGCTTTTGCTTACGTAGGAACGAAAATATTAGTACTGTTTTCTTTTGGACGTACTGCTGATTCACTTCTTGTCCGCCAGGTGGAAAAGCGAGTTAGTTAGGACTTATACTGGAAGGTGGCGCCATCGGTTCTATCTTTCTTTAAAGTTAATAAGTATTAGTATTTTTATATATAAAACAAGAATGCAATACAAACAAGACATGTATAATTTTTTGTTAAAAAAAATATATACATATATGGTGTATCTTAGTAACTAAATAAAAAGAAAGCAAAAAAATCAAATATATTTTTTAAATCCCATCCGCAGATTGAAGTGTAGAATGTTTATTTAATCTGAACGTATAAGATATTTGCCTCACTTTTCGGTTTCGAATTTGTTTATTTGTAAGTTGCATTCGGTCATTTTTATCTATATGTTAAATTGCAGATCATTCAAAATACTAGTAAAATTGCAGTATTATAATTTTAGATTATTTTTATTTTAACAAATAAATATATTAAAAGAGATGTACAATTGAAGCATGTTTATTATTGATTATGTCTACGTGCAACAATATGCAAAAATTGAAAACCTATAACGTGGCTTTTTCACGCCAAACCTTTTAAATGGTTTTGTGCTAAACACATCTTGTATGGCCTCATTATTAGGTTTATATTTTAAACATTTAGCGACAGACACGTTTGATAAAATAACGTATTGTTAGTATTTCTTATTGTATTTCTTATTGTATAGCTGAAAATGTCAAAATTTACGGCATTTGCTCCATTAAGGAAGCATATATTTAATTCCATTAAAAGTTGAGTGGAAAACTGCAAATGTGTAATGTACAAGTACAGTACACAATAACCCCTACGTCAAGGCGGCATCTTAACCCCGCAGCTTCCCCTTGGGGCACGGAAAAAGGTAGAGGAAGATTCCAAATTTCGATCACAACTTTTTTTATCATTAACATTAAAGGTCAAGTTAAATGAGGTTTCATTACTGTAAATACAGCTACAAGTATAATACATCAAACCTAACTCATTAAATATATTATTAATACAGTTCTACTTACAAAAAAATTTTTTTTTTTTCAATATAAAAATTATACTTTAATAATGTAGTCTTATAGTTTAAAAAATGTCGATTGTTTTAAATATGTTATTGACAATTCAAGATTTGAAAATTTAACAGATTTTCGACATTAGGCACAACACAACGTTTGGAGGATTGGAATCTATCCTCTTGGTGGGCGATGTATTAATAGAAAAAATTATTATTGTTGTAAATATAATATTATTATAAAATTATTATGATAAATAAAAGCCAATTGATCAGCTGTTCGGGAAAGTTTCTTTAAAAAGTTATTTATTAACTTGAACAGTTTGTTGAAACTCATTGTGCACTTGTTGTGCTCATCAAAAAAGTGTGCATGCATACTAACTTTGATGCAAGCAATATTTTTTCAGTAAGAATACAAATAAGTTGTTCACTTTAGATGTCCACAGGTTACCTTTTAGTTCAGTTTTTGTCCATTAGGTGGAAGATGGAGTTAGTCTGAGCAGAATTTGATGGGGAGCGCCCCTGTAGTGTTGTTCTTTCTCTGACATGATTAATAGTTATTTACAATAAAAGTGAAATAAATTATTAAATTGTATACTATAAAAATATACCTAACATACTATCAAGTAACTGCAGATTTTATCTGCTAATCCGCGATTTCGGGATTTAATTAGTTATATCGATTATGAAGTGAAAATGAAATGGCAGGATATCTTCATTTTATATGCGTTATCATTGTATTGGAGACGTGCTATATGAACATCCCTTGAATTTCAAATTAGTTTCAGGATATTATTATAAATGATCCATTCCTTTTAAGTTGAAGGATCTTGGGAAATGAATTAGGTTATGTTGAACCGCATAAGCAGATAATAACTTAAAAATTTGTAGTAGAAATATCAGACCGATGAGTAGCTTTTCTTACTCTTAAAAGAGTGGTGGTTATGCTGATATAATCTTACTTATGAATTATATTTATGTAGGTATACATACATAAGTTGTCTTGTACTTTACAATAAAATACACTACTTCATTGTGAAATATATCTTAAACTTGTTTGTTAATCTGTAGCCTGTATTCTCACATTATCATCTTTTTCACGTTAAATGAATTAAACAAGCATAATATAAATATATCACACACAAAATATAAATAAGCACAGATAAAGGCAGGTAACAAAACACATTTAGTTTTTTAAATGAGTTCATGAAATAGGTAGGATTAATTAATTATACACCAAAGATAGCCTACATTTCACTATTCATTATTATTAATTTTTAAATTACACTATTGGTGACAATAGTGGTAGTTTTACCGTTGGCCACCAGGCGAATAGTAACACTAGTTCGGCGTTTGTCCACCAGGCTGCAAGCTGAAATAGTTTGTATTGAATCTGGTAGGAGTGCCTTTGTTGCAATTTCTACTTTCAAAATAATTAGTTATTTGTAATTAAATCAAATTTTTTAAAGCCTTGGTAGTTTTCATTAAATGGGATTGAAATACAAATATATAATTTATAACAATATTTTGTGTATTTTACAGTAAAAAATAAAACAGAGAAAGAGAATCAATCTTATTTTGTAACTTCCCACTCGCAGATTTAACTGTATTTCCTTTATAAATCGTTTGCTATCGATGATAACATCGAAGATATTACGCAGTTCTGTGGAGCTTATAAATATTATTTGAAAGCTGCATTTCAGTCATTCTTACCTGAGTGTTGAAATGCAGCTAATAAAGATAAATTTGTGTTATGATACTTACAGGTAGGACAATCTCTAAATACCTGTTATCACTACTTTTGATACTCTGATAAGTAGAAGGTTACGTTTTAAATACTGCAAATAGACCTAGTGACTGAATAGTCTATAAAAACTAACAGGTTTAACTCAATCTATTTGAACGTAAAAATACATTTTTCTAAACCCCATAAGGAACAAACTATTACGGTTATGAATGTTTATGTTTTTTTGAGATTACTAGAAACACTATGCATAGTTTAAGGACATAAAAAGATCCACTTTATAACTACTTTAAACATTTTTAGTATATTTTTGGTACGTTAAAACATTTTTGCATACTGCAAAATATAAATACATCTCACATGACGTAAAATACATAATAAAACATCTATTATTTTTTATACAAGTAAAGAATTTTATCACAATTTATTACATAAATTTTACACATTAATATACAAAGACACGCTGAATTATATAGCTAAATATCAGTATTTTAGTACTTAGTATTAGTTAGGATATAATTTCTTTAGGACTAGTATAGTAATCAGTATTTTAACCATATAGACTACTGGTTAAAATGTATCTAACATCAATATTTTTGTATCGCAGTATCCATTACATATAGTCTACTGGAGAAAAGTGACCGTTACAAAGTATTGATCACTGAAACACCGCCTCACATCTAAGAGAATTGCAGCTCATCTTTTTAAAATGAAGTTTACAAACTCGTAATTATTACTTCTATAATGTATATGTTTGGTAGTAATTTTTGTTTTAGTAAAATTATTAATCCACCGGTAATTAAAAAGAGCGATGTAAATTTGAATTGTATATAGTAAGTTTTGTATGTATAACGATACCAGAGATCAAACAATGGGATATGTGACCAGCATAGGTGTAGCTAGGGTGGGAACATCTCCCACCCCAACATTATAAACAAAATATAATAAATCAATATTTTTGAGGCTGAGAAACTCAAATAAAATAAGTCTCTGATACTAAACATACACCTTTAGCGTAAATAAATTAAGTCTACATAAACTTAGTCTACACATAGTAAAAGTCGTTTAAAATGCGAGAATGAAGTAACTTTCCGCTGTTTCATTATTGACTTGGTCAACTTTGGTCATCCTGTACACTCCACGGAGACGGCTCGATTACTCCACTGATCGTTGGCTCCTGGAAGAAATGTAATTTGTACAGAGGGTCGTTGGTCCAACGACCCATTTTACAAACATGTAGAGGTTCGATCACTCCACTGGTTCGTTGGCCCAACGACCCTATTTGTTTCATTTCAGTAAATTGTAAATATAGGGTCGTTGGTCCAACGAACCTTATACTTTTTATTTACTGGTATAGGTTCGTTAGGCCAACGATCAGTGGTGTAATTGGACCACGCATTAATATTAAGCAATAATATTTAAAGGTGGTCGTTGGGCCAACGAACCTAAGTGAAACGAATCGTACGATGTTTAAAAGAGGGCCGATGGCGTTGGCCCAACGACCCACACCGCTACATTGGCTCATTTCAGCGGCCAGAGGGTCGATTAGTCCACTACTTCATTCTCCTTCTCCTTATAAGTCCCCTTGCAAGGCAATGTTTTACTTTTTTAGCACTCCAGTTAATATGTAGTTTTAGTGTTGTTCTCGAGATACTACTGTATGTACAAAATATGTCATAACTGATAAAGTAACCACATATAGAATATATTAAATACTAAAAAAAAAAATATACATATTAGAAGAAGTATGTGCTATTATATTAGTATCCACAAATGCTACTATGAGATGACATTTTGTTTTTATCATTACCTGTTTAATATTTATATAAAAAGGTTGATATAAAGTATAAGTGGTTTCATATGTAACCCAATAATAGATTATTAAATTTCGTTGATAGTTATATTTTGCATGGTTAATAAGAAGTCGGTAAAATGTATTGGAATTCCGTAGGCTAAACGTTGTTAGACGCGTATTTCAAACCCGATTATATTTTCGTAATAAAATGTATCGAGGATTATTTTGCATCTTAAAACCCCATTGTTGTAAGATTTCTCAGGGTCCATAATCCCTGTGAAAATATCATGTGAAAATGAATAATTGTTAAATAGTTATAACTACAGTTTGAAGCGTATTTACATATTTTATGGTGTTTGACATTTGACACAGGTTATTAATATATTATTACACAAGAATGCAATTTTAAACGAATGCTATGTATAGTTCGATAGATGAGCCACTTTCACTTAAAGATATTTTGTAACCATTTTAATTTTCAATCTTAAATCTTTGGAATCAAACAATTATAAAATGCAAATAGCATAACAAGACACACAATGGAAAAATATAACACAAGAATATTATACGTAAAGAAGAACATATAGTATTTGTCGATTATTACATTGCCAGTGCCATAAAATAATTAAGGTTGACTGAGGTTTTGAGCAGGACGTTATGGTGTTAGCTGAATTATTGAATTAATTCAATTTAAATAATTTCAATAAGATGGATATTCTTTTGAAATAATCTATAATGAATCACTTTTATAAACTATATCAAGACTCCTCCTTAATACAAACACTTATTAATTGATATAGAAAATAATTATGCAATAAAGCTACACTATTTAACGATGTGTTATTGTTTTACCACAATAAATGGATACTGGAAGTATTATGATATTTAATCTAATTAAAAATATATTTTAAATGATACAGAATTAGTGCAGTTTGTTTATACCAGTTTATCCATAAAAATATTTCTATGCAATATACATATTATATATTTTGCTCATCTTACTTTGATAAATTTTCTTTCATGCATACAAAACAATCATGTAATACAGTTTATTTGTTAAGCCAGACCGTTATTTGGAAGCAACGTAATATATAATTTTATTTTAAACATTAGGTCTGTAGTAAAAGAGAACTGGATACAAGCAAAATATTAACATCAACTGTGATGTGTGTAAACTGTTGATGGTTTTTTTTTTAAATATCAAGCAAAGAGAATAATAGTATAATACGTATATAAGCAATTTAAAAAATATTACAGATTTTAAAATAAAACTTAATTTTAAATTTAAGAATTATATCAGGTTTGGTTTTAATATCATACACATTGTACATTTCTGAGTACTACATTTTAAACTCGATTTAATATTAAATCTGCTAGGCCAGTGTAGTAGTTTAAATTAATGAAATCGCTGATTTTGTTGTTTTATGTACAAAAGTGAAGTAAAATAGAGTTTTTTTTAAAAGCATTAATTCATAAACTGGTGAAAAGATTTCAATGCATATTTAAAATTGTAATACTAATCTTAGAAATGAAATGATAGACGTTAATTTTTATGGAGTCTGGTCTCTTTCGAATCCTTACTCTGCTCTTCCTCATGTGCCATTGGCCTTTACGGGGATCTTAACAAAGATTATAAGGGGAAGATTCGGTACAGTACAAGACCCACAGACTGGTTTAAAATATTACCTCAGTGTATCTTGCCATATGAAAATAGGTGTCGGTTCGTTTTGAATTCTTTTGGAAACTAAGGATTTTAGGGGCTGACGAAGGCAAACGTATTTTTTTGTAATTAGAACATCTGTCAACGGCAATCACTGATGTCAATTGTTGTTCAAAACAATTATATGATTCAAAATATAGCAATGGAATGTTTTTGTTTTCAAACAATTGAAGTGGTTGTGAAGTTCCAGGCTTTGTGCTTGAGATTGGATGAATGAAGAGAAAGTTCAAACCAGCCATAATTTAGGTTATTGATAGAAAATTATTATTATGCCCTCGTTCCCGGAAGCCAGCTTATCCGTGTGGCCTTACACTTACTTCCTGGCCTCTGTGCTGTTGTCTTGTCTTGTATACCAATCGGCTCTTCTTCGTTTGATTGACAGAACATGTCGTCATCACAATTTATTGGTGACTAAGGAAATACGTACTTCAGTTTACTCGATAAACGGCTCCGTGAACTCGTGCACAAACGTGATGGAAATATTAAAAAACATCAAGATTTTTGTATTAATGTTGTGCTTTAAAAAATAATTCTGTGTTTTAATTTGTAATCAAGTCTATTTACAAAATTTGCTTATAAACATATTTTTTTGTTTTCATAGTGTTTACTCATAAGATAAATATATAAACATGTTTTCTAACGCTTAGGCAAATCCCATGGCATGCATCATCGAACCAATGTCCCTTATGCAGAAATGAGGATTCAAGCAAAATTTCAAGTCAATAGTTAAGTTAATCCTCACAAACATTTATGCACCCATAAAGAAATATGGAGTTGGCCCTAGAACTTCGTATCTGTAGTTCAACATTTGGGCCATGTCAATGTTGGTTAAAATCTAAGGATCAGAACACCGTCCAGCAGTATTGTTCGAATATGGATTTAGTTAGAGGGATTTACTATACTTGAAATAAGAAATAGGCTTATGATATTATATATGTATGTGATAATAGTTCCACATGTTTCGGTGCCCCGTAACGAGGGTCGTTGTTATTATAAAGACAGTTTACTTTGTAATATTTTGAACAGTTTATCAATTATACTCAATAAATTCACATCTCGTTAACCTATATACAAGTGTTATAATAATATTTTAATAATACTATTATTATAATATATTAAATATAATAGGCATCAACCTAACCTTTTCCAGATCAGAAGGTTACGTGTTTAGACCACGTCGAGGTCACCAATGTAGGAAAAGGTTGGGTTGATTCCTATTAAATAACAAAACTTGTATATACAGTACATGGTAACGAGATGTGAGTATAAATTGATATACTGTTCAAAACCTTACAATTTAGACAAACAAACTGTCCTAGTAATAAGAATCCTCGTTGCTAGGCACTGAACTATGTGAAAATAAGGCTACATACAGGGTGATTCATGAAGTTCTCCCCCCACTTCTACAGCACATTGTACTAGTAAAAATAATGAAAAAATGTTGGTCCGAAAACGCTTCGTTAGCGAGTTACTGCTAGCGAAAGATTTCGCCTGAATTCCTGGGTAAAGAGTAAAATAAAGCCATACTGAACTTTTGGAAAGGTTAATTAAGTAAGAAATATCGTGGATTCTTATGTATTTTTACCTGATAAAGCTAATAAAATAGGTTTCAGAACTGTACCTGTAGTATTTTTTGAGGGATTCAGGGTTAAATGCAAAAAATTGGGGCACGAAACAATGTTTTTTTAAGTTTGATGTACAATAACTTTGTTAAATTGGTAATAAATACATAAAATCAACGAACATTAATTGTAGAGAATTTAATTCTGAGAAAATTGATATAATCAAAGTCTAAAATAAAACTGAAATAAGTACCAAAAATTCGATTTTATTCAGTATAATACATTACTAGCTGTAAAAAACTATTTAGGTGAAATTTCACATATAATACGAAAGAATACCATTTAAAGCAAAACTAGATGCTCAAAGATGAATTTTTATAATAATTTGTTTAAAAAATAAAAAACCTAGATTAAGAATTTGATAAACATTGCAATTTATAGTCTGAAAAACAAAATACCACATCGGCCATATACATGCATTCACTGTAGTTGTAATCCGAGGTCAAAACCCTCAGGCGTTTCACTATAAAGTCGGTTTGTGGAATGAAAGATTAATAAATAAAGTTTGAGACAAGTCAAGTGCCTATTTTCCATTCAATTTTTGCTCCATGTTAAAAATAGAGCAGGCGGCAGCTACTAGCGTGTCCTCTTACACGGGATGCTCGCATAATCAAGCTACATTTGATACCGCTTATAAAAACTACACAGTGTCGATAAAAAAACCCTCAAAACTAGCCTAATGATTGATTGATCCACTGACTTGAGTAAAGGTTTAGACAAGTAGTAGTAATGGGGTTATAGAAGCGATGCGACAATATGCTTTTCGAGGCCACATCACGCCCAACCCCGAACACAACACTAAAAACTGTTGCTGTCTTCACTTTTACATAGAGGGTAACTATTGTACAAAGATTTCTTGTATTATAGTCAATTTACCTAAGGTTTACGCTGACACTCTAAGTAATGTTTGATATGATAAAGGTTGAGTTTTAAAGTGACACGAGCCTGTTTTATGTATTTTTGGCTCAGTTTCTGTAAAGTAATTTATACACATTCTTTTAATTTTTCTTCTTTTAGCCGCCCCTCAAAAACCTGCCGTTCTCGGTGGCCGCCTAGTTTGCCTAATAGGCACGATTGATTCACCTTCTGTACAGGTCCACTGCTTCACTATCTAAGTCATACTGGACAATAATATAGAGTAAAAGTAAATAATGTACAAAAATTTGAGGGTTTTAAAAATGTCATAGAACACTTCTCGGTAGTTGTTAATATACATAATTATAATAACCTTAAATACTAAAAGACGAGCTACATGATTTGATAACATCTAAGTTGTGCAGTTCACACCACGTCGAAAAGATGCTTACCCAATTACATTCTTACAATGTATCGGTTTTTATGTGGAGAACTATCTTAAACAACAGATCTTAAACCGGAACAATATTGTGACTGAGGTTAGCTTTCCACGGTTAGGCCGAAATAGTTGGTTATGACACCGGCCGTGTAAACCGAAGAACTAATCCGTTTACTATATTTTATGATGTAAATTAACTGTAAAAGAAAACCACCAGGCTCAATTAAAACTAAATAAAATCATGTAAATAAACTCGTTGACTGCGACTTCATGTTACGGTCGACAGTTGTCACTCTTCACATCAGCCATCACAGCGTATAAAGCTACAATGAAGACGCCAAAGAAAACTTTTACTTCAGATTAAAACTATCAATAATTATAACACAGTTTGTCACGGAGACATCAATCCAAGTTTGCATGTTTCAAATTGAAACAAAAATTGAGGAAGACACCATACAAATAATAATCTTGAAGTTATGGGAAATTTATGCTCTAGTTGTGGTTAGTTGCATGTGAAACTTGAATTCTTTTAGCGACATCACTAATAACATTGTATTTCTAATATATTACAACAAATTGGACTATTCTACTTATAACTAAGAGTCTAACAGCTGCATTACGGTTATAGATTACCTCATATAGAATACACGTCATAAGATAATGTCACTATATATATATATATATATATATATATATATATATATATATATATATATAAATTATGTTATAAATAATTTAAGATGAAACCTTAGATATTTCATAACGTGAGCAATAAGCATTTGTATTCAGTATAAATAGTTATCGTCAAAAATACAACTATGCTATGGTGGGAAGGGCTGACTCAAATACAGCTGACTGTAAGATATATATATCGAAACATTTACTCAAACGATTCTGCTATTCGCTATTGTAGCAGCAAAATAGCGTGATGTTGCATTATCTCTGCTAATTAATCTACTAACCTTAATTTAGTGACAGGAAATATTGATGGTTTGCACTGCTATTTCATAATTTAAAATTTGGTTTTAGATTTCATTAAAATAGAGCAATTGTGATTTTTAACGTTAATTATCATTTCAATCTAAGTTTTTATTAAGAAATAGGAAACATAAGGTAAACTTATAATTGTAATTTGGCCTGTGACTCAACTGTTTAGATGAATTACAAAGTTTCTAACTTAATAACAAAGTTATGTCACAAACACGATAAACTATATAATTATATTTTTCATGCTACCTAAACTTACTCGTACACCTTAAGGGATAACTAATTCCAGTAATCAGTTTCAATTTTTAAGTCTAGGCCTACAAAATTATTATTTTAAAATTAAATTTTGTCATTGAAGGTGTTGCTGGTTCCTGTCTTATCTACCAGGTAGCAGGCCGATTTAGTTTGGACTGTAACTAGCATGGGCGCCCTTGTAGTTGTATTTTTCTTTTAAAGTTAAAAAGTAATAGAAGAAAATAATATATCAACTCAAGTTTATGAAACAAATTGTCCAAGTCCAAGTCGCTATGACTTTGGGGGGGGGGGTGGATCAGCCGGAAAATCCTGCCAGGCAATGGAGGCGATGACAGCTTGAAGAGCAGTCCCTCGTGCCACATCTTGTCGAAGGCTTTGCTCACGTCTATCAGGACCGAAGTGGAGTGGTGCTTCCTTCCTACAGCTCCGGTGATGTTGTTCAGGACTCTGCGAAGCTGAAGGGTGGTGGAGTGGCCGGTGCGGAAGCCGAATTGTTCTGTTCTGATAGACGCGAAGAACTCCTCAGGGAATCTCGCCAAGACGATCTTCTCCAGAATCTTGAAGAGCACAGGCAGGAGGGAGATCGGCCTGTGGTTCTCCGGGAAGAGAGGGTCCTTGCCGGGCTTGGGTATCATGATCACCTTGGCATCCTTCCAGGTGGTCGGGAAGTGAGCCAGGCGTAGGCATGAGTTGAAGATGCAGGTGATCGTGACGATCACCCAAGCCGGCAGGTTCTTCAATACTGGAGTTCCTAAGGAGCCCGGGCCAGGAGCCGTCTTCGAGCGAAGGCGGCGAATGTGGTCTTGCACTTCAAGTGTAGTCACAGTGGGCAGTAGGTCGTCTTCGTCAGGTTGGTATTCCTCCAGGAAGTTTTCAATCATTTCGCACGTGGCCTCGTCGTAGACATCCGCGTGTGGGGAGAATTGGTCTTCCATGGTGTCGGCGAAGGCCTCTGCTCGATCTCCAGGGGAGTAGACAATACCACGCTGTCCATGAAGTGGTCGGTTGGTCTTCTTCTCCCCTCGAAGGAAACAAATTGTGTCACGTTTGTTGTTAGATATAGACTGACCTGCTAGTTCAGTTCCTTTCCACCAGATTACAGGCTGAGTTAATTTCGACATAGTCTGTCAGGAGCGCCATTGTTTTATTCTTCATCTGTTCACCAATACTTATTGGTATTTAAAATAAAATTAATAAATTGTCTTATATTAAAACGTGAGTATGTTTAAATGTTTATCGCTATATATATATATATATATATATATATATATATATTTGCAAATTAACAACAAACAAAACAATGTAATCACACCTACTTTATATATGCAGATTTAACTATATTATTTTATAAATACATATATATATAGTCAGTATCAGTTCCTTTACAGGGACGACCCTTGGGACAGGAGACTGTATTGTTTATTCATTCATACTTGAATGTTGGCTAACATAGATTTCTTATTGTAAGTGCGTTTAAGTTTTTCTGTAAGTAAATGTTATTTAAACGCTTTTGCTTACGTAGGAACGAAAATATCAGTACTGTTTTCTTTTGGACGTACTGCTGGTTCACTTCTTGTCCGCCAGGTGGAAAAGCGAGTTAGTTAGGACTTATACTGGAAGGTGGCGCCATCGGTTCTATCTTTCTTTTAAAGTTAATAAGTATTAGTATTTTTATATAAATTATATAATTTTTATATAAAACAAGAATGCAATACAAACAAGACATGTATAATTTTTGGTTAAAAAAAATATATACATATATTGTGTATCTTAGTAACTAAATAAAAACAAAGCAAAAAAAATCAAATATATTTTTTAAATCCCATCCGCAGATTGAAGTGTAGAATGTTTATTTAATCTTAACGTATAAGATATTTGCCTCACTTTTCGGTTTCAAATTTGTTTATTTGTAAGTTGCATTCGGTCATTTTTATCTATAAGTTAAATTGCAGCTCATTCAAAATACTAGTAAAATTGCAGTGTTATATTTTTAGATTATTTTTATTTTAACAAATAAATATATTAAAAGAGATGTACAATTGAAGCATGTTTATTATTGATTATGACTACGTGCAACAATATGCGAAAATTGAAAACCTATAACGTGGCTTTTTCACGCCAAACCTTTTAAATGGTTTTGTGCTAAACACATCTTGTATGGCCTCATTATTAGGTTTATAGTTTAAACATTTAGCGACAGACACGTTTGATAAAATAACGTATTGTTAGTATTTCTTATTGTATAGCTGAAAATGTCAAAATTTACGGCATTAGCTCCATTAAGGAAGCATATATTTAATTCCATTAAAAGTCGAGTGGAAAACTGCAAATGTGTAATGTACAAGTACAGTACACAATAACCCCTACGTCAAGGCGGCATCTTAACCCCGCAGCTTCCCCTTGGGGCACGGAAAAAGGTAGAGGAAGATTCCAAATTTCGATCACAACTTTTTTTATCATTAACATTAAAGGTCAAGTTAAATGAGGTTTCATTACTGTAAATACAGCTACAAGTATAATACATCAAACCTAACTCATTAAATATATTATTAATACAGTTCTACTTACAAAAAAATTTTTTTTTTTCAATATAAAAATTATACTTTAATAATGTAGTCTTATAGTTTAAAAAATGTCGATTGTTTTAAATATGTTATTGACGATTCAAGATTTGAAAATTTAACAGATTTTCGACATTAGGCACAACACAACGTTTGGAGGATTGGAATCTATCCTCTTGGTGGGCGATGTATTAATAGAAAAAAATTATTATTGTTGTAAATATAATATTATTATAAAATTATTATGATAAATAAAAGCCAATTGATCAGCTGTTCGGGAAAGTTTCTTTAAAAAGTTATTTATTAACTTGAACAGTTTGTTGAAACTCATTGTGCACTTGTTGTGCTCATCAATAAAGTGTGCATGCATACTAACTTTGATGCAAGCAATATTTTTTCAGTAAGAATACAAATAAGTTGTTCACTTTAGATGTCCACAAGTTACCTTTTAGTTCAGTTTTTGTCCATTAGGTGGAAGATGGAGTTAGTCTGAGCAGAATTTGATGGGGAGCGCCCCTGTAGTGTTGTTCTTTCTCTGACATGATTAATAGTTATTTACAATAAAAGTGAAATAAATTATTAAATTGTATACTATAAAAATATACCTAACATACTATCAAGTAACTGCAGATTTTATCTGCTAATCCGCGATTTCGAGATTTAATTAGTTATATCGATTATGAAGTGAAAATGAAATGGCAGGATATCTTCATTTTATATGCGTTATCATTGTATTGGAGACGTGCTATATGAACATCCCTTGAATTTCAAATTAGTTTCAGGATATTATTATAAATGATCCATTCCTTTTAAGTTGAAGGATCTTGGGAAATGAATTAGGTTATGTTGAACCGCATAAGCAGATAATACCTTAAAAATTTGTAGTAGAAATATCAGACCGATGAGTAGCTTTTCTTACTCTTAAAAGAGTGGTGGTTATGCTGATATAATCTTACTTATGAATTATATTTATGTAGGTATACATACATAAGTTGTCTTGTACTTTACAATAAAATACACTACTTCATTGTGAAATATATCTTAAACTTCTTTGTTAATCTGTAGCCTGTATTCTCACATTATCATCTTTTTCACGTTAAATGTATTAAATAAGCATAATATAAACATATCACACACAAAATATAAATAAGCACAGATAAAGGCAGGTAACAAAACACATTTAGTTTTTAAATGAGTTCATGAAATAGGTAGGATTAATTAATTATACACCAAAGATAGCCTACATTTCACTATTCATTATTATTAATTTTTAAATTACACTATTGGTGACAATAGTGGTAGTTTTACCGTTGGCCACCAGGCGAATAGTAACACTAGTTCGGCGTTTGTCCACCAGGCTGCAAGCTGAAATAGTTTGTATTGAATCTGGTAGGAGTGCCTTTGTTGCAATTTCTACTTTCAAAATAATTAGTTATTTGTAATTAAATCAAATTTTTTAAAGCCTTGGAAGTTTTCATTAAATGGGATTGAAATACAAATATATAATTTATAACAATATTTTGTGTATTTTACAGTAAAAAATAAAACAGAGAAAGAGAATCAATCTTATTTTGTAACTTCCCATTCGCAGATTTAACTGTATTTCCTTTATAAATCGTTTACTATCGACGATAACAACGACGATCTTACGCATTTTTATGGAGCTTATAAATATTATTTGAAAGCTGCATTTCAGTCATTCTTACCTGAGTGTTGAAATGCAGCTAATAAAGATAAAGTTGTGTTATGATACTTAGAGGTAGTACAATCTCTAAATACCTGTTATCACTACTTTTGATACTCTGATAAGTAGAAGGTTACGTTTTAAATACTGCAAATAGACCTAGTGACTGAATAGTCTATAAAAACTAACAGGTTTAACTCAATCTATTTGAACGTAAAAATACATTTTTCTGAACCCCATAAGGAACAAACTATTACGGTTATGAATGTTTATGTTTTTTTGAGATTACTAGAAACACTATGCATAGTTTAAGGACATAAAAAGATCCACTTTATAACTACTTTAAACATTTTTAGTATATTTTTGGTACGTTAAAACATTTTTGCATACTGCAAAATATAAATACATCTCACATGACGTAAAATACATCATAAAACATCTATTATTTTTTATACAAGTAAAGAATTTTATCACAATTTATTACATAAATTTTACACATTAATATTCAAAGACACACTGAATTATATAGCTAAATATCAGTATTTTAGTACTTAGTATTAGTTAGGATATAATTTCTTTAGGACTAGTATAGTAATCAGTATTTTAACCATATAGACTACTGGTTAAAATGTATCTAACATCGATATTTTTGTATCGCAGTATCCATTACATATTAATAGTCTACTGGAGAAAAGTGACCGTTACAAAGTATTGATCACTGAAACACCGCCTCACATCTAAGAGAATTGCAGCTCATCTTTTTAAAATAAAGTTTACAAACTCGTAATTATTACTTCTATAATGTATATGTTTGGTAGTAATTTTTGTTTTAGTAAAATTTAATCCACCGGTAATTAAAAAGAGCGATGTAAATGTGAATTGTATATAGTAAGTTTTGTATGTATAACGATACCAGAGATCAAACAATGGGATATGTGACCAGCATAGGTGTAGCGCTGGTGTTAGGGGTAGGGTGGGAGCACCTGCCACCCCAACATTTTAAACAAAATATAATACATCAGTACTCAAATAAAATAAGTCCCTGGTACTAAACATACATCTTTAGTGTAAATAAATTAAGTCTACACAAACTTAGTCTACACATAGTAAAAGTCCTTTAAAGTGCAAGAATGAAGTCTCTCCGCTGTTTCATTACTGACTTGGTCAACTTTGGTCATCCTTTACACTCCACTGCCAATGTGAACGTAACCTTGACACTAGAGCCGTGTTGCAGGACAAACTATTCCTTCCCTACCCGCCCGTCCCGCATAACTGTCCAGCCGGTCGACTCTCGGCACAACATTAAGTTTAGTTTGGTGTCACCTGTTCTGCGCTCTTTTCAATGTCATTAATATCTAGTATGTGCTAACGCGATGAAGTTCGTCTGATTTGATGCAGTTGAAGTTGTTAATTTTAACTGCTGAAACTGTTTGCACGGTATTGTTAATTACGTGCACCGCACAACCACTGCCAATGTTGTCATCATTGATGACCTTCTTTCACTTTAGAAAAGGATTGCTTTGTTGTGCCGTTTCCCGGCATTATTTTTTATATATTTCTTATTTACAATCTTAAAATTTTATTTCCAAATATAACTACACCTTAACATACATTTCAAATCAATCTTCACAGTTCCTGCCTAACTAATGGCTTCCAATTATTACAGATTACGTTATCTATCGCTGTAAATAAACAGCTATATGCCTAGTTTCCTACAAAGCCACCAGAAGTGGCTTTAACAGCTTATCAAGGCAAATCGGCGATTCCCGTTCCACTATTCATGTATAAAAGCTCACATACTTATAAAGTCTCAATAATATTTTATTTGCATTCATATAACTTTATATTAACATTGATCAAATAATTACATCGCAACTGTTATTAGTTATCAATTTCACCCTACCTGTGCACCCTCCGTCACTTCCAGTCTCAACAAAGGTTAGTGCTACTCACTCCAAAATATTCATTTAAAATTATTTTCACATTTCCTTGATCCAGTCTACACCTCTTAACGACTTCACATTGGTTCTCTTCAAACTGCACCGACAAATTGGTATTGGAGTTTTCGGAACAAATCCCGACTATTTTATCTATCAGTATATAACTTTAATGACACCCAATAAATAGTCACAAATTAAGTGTGAAGTCCCACCCAGAACTGCTCGTATATCCAGAAGCTTGACTTGAGCTCCTTCAACTAAATTAAAATAACGCACCAAAATATGATAGTTTTAAGGCGTCATGATTTGAAACGTCAATGTAAACCGAAAAAGACTTTACTTTCTCATGGTGTACTTTCATTTCATCCAACACGTGGGGGCCAACAAATTAATTATTATCGCGTTGGACTGTGTACACCCAAAAAGTTTTTGGATCAAACATCTTTTGAATCAATTTTAAAATACAATTGGTTGAACGAAAGCTTGGATTAGTCATATCAATTAAACCAATGAGTATTTTCATATCAACATTTCATTCGTTAATTCGGGACATCTGGTCACCTTAGCTATAAACTAGCAAGAAGTTAAACATCAAGGGATGGCAATACTGTGACATATTCAAATTCAAATTACCGTTTTGCTCATTTTTATGTGTAGAACAAAATTCTTAAGTATTGGAACACTTTTACTGAACATCCTGTATATCGCGTCTCTGGATCGGGGTAAATTACCGGTGTTGTTTAGACTAATGAAAATGTATCACACATAAAATACCCAAAGATGAGATGGGTGCTGTGAATTGTGATCAGGCCTGTACTCAAACCGTGTTTTTCGGACAGTTTTACCGTAGCCGGGGTCTTAGGGTCTAGGCCAGGCTTCGTCAGACGTCTATTTGAAGATACGAGTATCGTGGCGGGGACGCTGCTTTAGCACCCCCTGGAATAAGCAACCCCTCGGGCTCTGACGTCACGCCAGGGGGGTGCTAATTCAGCGCATTGACACGGTTCAAACACTGAATTAGCACCCCCCCCCCTTGTTCCAAGGGGGTGCTAATTCAGCGCATGGATAAGCACCCCCTAGCGTGACGTCAGAGCCCGAGGGGGTGCTTATTCCAGGGGGTTCTAAAGCAGCGCATGGATAAGCACCCCCTAGCGTGCAATAAACATTAAGTTTTCAGAAAACTAGAACACTATGTTTCGATTGAAAGAACTGTTACATTACAGAAAGGCCTCCATGTCGAATTAGGGCGTTGTTTAAATAACTTACTGATTTCATATATTATAATTATTATTAATTGCTAATATTAATATTTTTAATTGCGGGGTATCATAATTAACTGTGTTGAATTGGCGCTAGCTGTAACGTACTGTACAATACAGTCGCATTGAAATGAAACACCTACAACTTCCTTCAGTCTAACTTACTATTTATTGCCTGTAAATATTTTATCTTTAGAAATAATACTGTACTGAACTTGTAGAATTATTACACATGCCAGATTTAAGCAATATCAACCCCTCTGCGTGGTTTGAACCAGTCTTAAAAAGATTTGCTGTTAAATAAAATAGTATTTAAATGTCTAGAGCGTCTACAGTACTTAAACATGTCTATGTGTTTTTTAATGTAAACATATATGATGCATAGTGTTTTTTTTTTACAATTGGCTATTAAGCACTTATTTTTAAAAAGATAATCACAAATACTAGGAATACAATAAATACGCCCATTAAAAAATCACAATGTGGTTATATGCTTATTGTTTTATTCGGTAGGGGGTGCTTATTCATCACATGGACATGGTATTTAGCTCGTGACGTCATAATGATGTCAGGAGCGAGGGGTTGCTATGTCCAGGGGGTGCTAATTCAGGCGCACCATAGTGGCGACGGACGGGATAGTTCATTCTATAATATAATAATAACTGTAACGCTTTTAGAGGCTCATTTGTAATATCGTTCATTACAATTTCGAAGAAACTGTGACTATTACTCTTAAAATAATAGTCATAAGTTTGGTTTAAAAATTTCGATTGTGTTTATTTATATTGTGCATTCAAGCGGAAAACTCAATAATAGTTCCTGCGACTAAATAGCAAATACCTCAACACTTGCGTCTGGTATGACCGGATGAATCATAACTGGAATGTCGATACAAAGACGAATTATCGTTGATTGAGAATAAAAATTAAATAAAAAAACATGTTTTTTAAAGATTTTTGCCACAATCGAAATATCCAAAAAAATAATTTCAATCGGGCAACTATTACACTCAATATTATACATTTTTAGTGCTGTCAAAATTAAATAAAAACAATGCTTACAATGTTTCGATTAAAACCTTTTTTCATACTTATTTTTAGTAAGATAAATTGAATCTTACTATCATTAACAAAATAATAAGATGTTGTCAATGGGATAAGTGAGGAGAGGGGGTAAAGAGGTATGAAGATTGCGCGGTGGCGGGACATGACAGGGCCTGGCCGAATATCTTTTTCGAGGCCCGCTAAAGCTGGGCCTGATACTTGGAAGCCTTTGATTTTTAAAGCTTTATAATACGTATAATTATTGTATAGACATACATAACACCATACAGAAAAAAAATGTTTACATTTCCCCGCAATCAAAAGAAAAATTATACCAGCCTACCGAGTGATAGGCTTCAATAGCTCTCAGCCAAATTCCATGTTGGACATGCACCAGTTATAGAACTCATTCTTGTCTTTGTATAAATGATGTTTCATACTAAATTATTCAGATGAACTCTACAGATGAAGCCTTTCTCGATATAACTTGTCTCATAATACATTCACAGCTCAATGTTTTGTTCATTGAGTTAGGTCCCAATGCAGTGTTCAAATAATAAAAGTTCCGGTGAGCTAGGGAGGGTACTACAACGCAAGGGTGCGATGAAATCATATCTTGTCACCGATTTGACTTTCCATTCTATTATTTTTCGCTTTCACTCTATGAATAAAAATGTCACATGTTAAAATCTCATATGATTGTACTGTGTTTACAAATGTATTTCTTCCGCGACCTTTCGATTGCGTTTCCTAAAGGTGCGATCATGGTTTCCCTTTAGACCAAAGCTAAACGCTCCGCGAAATTCCATTGAGTGACAGGCACCATCATCAAACTCAGTGTTGCCAACAGATAAATGAAGCTTCATGCAAACTTTAAAGTCTGAAGCTGAGATTGTTTTCGAGATATCGTGCGGACAGACAGATAGAAATTATTTTTTCCAACTTCAAATTATAAGCTTCGCTAACGCTCAGCCAATTAAAATGACGAAGCAGATTGCTGTATTATAGCAGAATCGAAGTGCAGACGAGACATAGCTAATAATGGCATGTCTTCGCCTGGCATCAATAATTTAAAGCGGTCCATGCAGTAATCATTTGTATTACTGTGTATTTATAATAATTAGGGTTTATCAGCAATCGATTTTGTACTGAGCGAAACAAGCCTAATACGTTGTCAAATTGCAAGGCCTGAATAAATGGACGAAGTGAGTTATTTATAGCGGTAAAATATAGGAGATGCGTGTACGAGGAAGTTGTATGTCACTGATGGCGTGTCAGACCGGGTCGTGCAAGTCTCTGTCAGAAGGCATATCGATCGATGCCCAGGCTCTACTTATGCCAAATGTCCGATCGTCGTGCAATCCCAGCAGGCTATGCCTACAACTCGTCCGAAGGAGACATCTAGAACTTGATCCATTTGAAGACACTTTACTTGTGTAATATGTTCGCGAGCTGTATTTTTACTCTCCTTTGTTCAGCTCGAAGTACTCTGCATTCATGTCTGTACAAGCTTGGACCTCTCCGGGATTTGAACCTGTGATCTCTCGGTTAGAGAGCCGAGACTATATCCATTAGTCTACGGAGGACCGCTATTCATCAAATATAGCCGTGTGGAAACAGTGCAAACAGCATCAGCATAGAGTGTGATAACCTCCCTCTATAACCTAGAGCTAGACTGATACTTGTTTAAATATAATTTACGTATGTTATTATATTTTCTTTAGATAGTTACTTTCATATAATTTACGTAAACTCCTTTTTAATGATTGTGGCAGTGATGGGAACAGAATGTTTAAAAATTCTGAATGGGTTTAAAGAAAGACAAGACTGAGTTTTGAACGCAAAGTCTTATCTTGTTTAAAGAAATTGTCAAAGACCCGGCATGTAATTATTTTAAAAATTGTGCCCCTTTGTCGGTTAGTCTATGCGATAAGTATTTATAGAAAGGTCCCAGAGACTTGAAACTTGGAATACATAGTTTTTTTGATCCACGGAAGAACTGTATTGATTTTGCGGTATTAAGGTCAAATGGGAGTCCGTCCGTCTTGCTACCCTTCTGTGATATATACGAGTATATATATATATATATATATATATATATATATATATATATATATATATATATATATATATACTGATGAGCTAACTCAAAATTTAAACAAACCTTTTCGCTGTGAATCCTGTTTTAAGCTTCGCTGCAAAACATGTAATTTAATAATAAATTCAAAACATTTCTGTAGCAGCACAACAAAAAGAAATTATCCGATAATTGGTAAAATGACTTGTGAATCCAGCAATGTCATTTACCAATAATTGTCATGTAAAGACTGTCCGAGGAATACATTGGTCAGGCCATAACTCCATTGCACATAAGAATGAACAAAAATCACAGCGATGCAAATCTTAAAATTAAATCAAATCCTATTTCGGGCCATGCAATGGAGCATAACAAAATATTCGATGAATGCTTTTCTCTAAAAAGTATTAACAAAATTCAGAACCCCCATAAACTTAAAATGAATTATTTAGAAATAGCTCATCAGAGGGTGCTACAAACTAAACATGCGGATGGGTCTAAATATAAATTACACTGTACAATTTTAATTTATAACATTACACATTTAACTACAAATTTAACTTATAACTTTATATTCCTTGTATTAAGCAAAATTATTTACTCTTTGTACGTAATTCTAAATTAGTTTTATTAACATAATGATGTTTCTTTTGTTTATTATTTTTTGTTGATATATTTACTTATTTACCTATATCTCTTGAAAATGTTTTAAGACGAAATATAGAGAATTCTTATGTTCTTTTCTTCTATTTTTTCTATTCTTATTGAAGATATATATATATATATATACAATATATATATATAATTTCAATAAACATTGAATCACAAAAAGTACTTGCTCCGCCGGGACTCGAACCCGGATCTCTCACTTGCCAGGTGAATGTGCTACCATTACATGGTATGTGATAGATACGGCCAAATACAAAATAATTGAATCGTAAAAAGTGAGGGCTCTGTGGTGTTAATGGTAGCACATTCACCCGGCAAGTGAGAGATCCGGGTTCGAGTCCCGGCGGAGCAAGTACTTTTTGTGATTCAATATTTATTGAAATTAAAACTAGGCTATTGCCACTTATACAAATTTAATAAATATATATGTACTATATGCATATATTAAGGAAAAGCCGATCCCCCTTTTAAGCCCTATCCTGCCCGTCCTCATGGGCCACTGGCATGTGCAAGGATCTTATGAAACAGAATAAAGGGGAGTCGATACAGTGCAAGGTCGATGGTACTAATAAAAAGTGCGTCGGTCACAGACAAAATTTGAACCTGCGCTATCTCTAAGTCAGACTCAAAGTCCAACGTCTTAGACCGCTCGGCCATTTTTCTCTTGATAGAAAGATCATAGACTTGAAATTTGGTTTTAATTCAAAAAAAAGACATTTTTTTTTAAAAAAAAAAAATAAATTTAATGTGGAAGAATGAAAAATGTCTTTTGAATTAAAACCTACTCTCTTCCATCAAGAATTCAAAGCAGAAAATTGAAATTTGGTACCTACATAGGCTACACTCGGTCCAGGAAAATTTCTATTTATTTTTTATTTTATGTCGGTACGTTCTGTTCTAACCCTCCCTTGTATCGGTTTATACCTGTAGGACTCAAAGGATCTATTAAATTAGATTCTTGGAAACTTCGACCCACCTTTATGGATATAAGTGAACAGAAAGTTATCATTATTTAAATGACCACTATATAGGCCGTAAGGCACGCGCTGTTCTTTGATCATTTTACAAACAAATTACAAAAAATTCCCGTGTAGTATAACTTAAGCTTGTTTCAAAATCTAGAACTGAAAAGTCAATTTGTTTTCAATTCCAATGTTTAGGATTCTAGAAATTCTAAGTGCAACACTTAATTTACGAATGCTTCGTTTCGTTTTAGTTTAACAAATCGAATAAAGTAAAACGCCACTAAAACCCCTAATTTTGTGCAGATACTTACGTTGAGTAGTATTATTTGAGAATGTAACAACGTTTCATGTTATATTGTTGATTTAAATAAACTGTTATTGTTACAAAACGTTTCTTTGAAAACGTTAACATTTAACTAGGCATATATAATTTTGTTATGCATATTCTCGCATTATGAGGTTTTGAAGCTGCCCTAATAGGTATTTTAAATTCTTACGTTCATGTACTCGCAGACAATTAAAATCATTATTACTAACAGGTAAGCTAAATTCCTTACGGTAACGAAAAATGTAATTTAATTTCCTTCACATTTAATAAGTTCTTTTTTCTTAAAACATGAATCAGTAAATCAGATTAATTAACCCTTTACATGCATGTTATAATATGCTCTCATAATTTAATCATACTTATAATGTAATAATATCGGAAGTAGTTTATTAAATGCATTGGAATAATAGCTATTTACTAATAACATTAAAGAGATTTCATATGAATACAAAACTAAATTTGTTCTTCACTCCAATTTTAAAACTACATTTTTGCCAAATAAATAAAGTATTCTTTTCATCTTTGGAATGTATTTTTAACATTTATTACTCAATAAACTTGCTCATTAAGGGTTTCTTATCCGTGTATTCCCTCACTAACCTCAAAATATTACATGATTTAAAATAAGTTGTTAAGAATAATTATTAAATGTATGCATTTACATCAAGTTGTAAGAAGTGTGTGAGTTTGTATAAAAAATCAAATCCCAGCTTTATTTATAAATCCGTATTAAAAGATTATTAAGAAATGAAGAAATAATACTTTTCATGATAAGGAGTGGTGGTAAAAGTGGTTATTATTGATGCGCAATTGTGGTTTCAGAAATAAGAAGACACTTTGGTTCGGGTGATGAACGTTTTTTTTCTTATATGGAAACAAAAATTTAAACTTATAAGCTTTAATTAACGTTTCTTACATAATAACTCATCATAGCCATAGTTTTAAGTTCATGTATCAAAACAGCTGTCATTCACTTATATTGAAACAAGAACGAAGTATGAGGTTTGGCGCACTAAGAAAACTTAAATTGTCCAACATTTGATTTTTCAGATCCCTGTCATAAGCTTTTTTATCACGACTATTTTTGTATATGATTTACAATCTTTTCTTAAAGTTTACGAACAATAAATAAATGTTATATATTTTATAACAAGTGGTTAGTTTACAACCCAGAGGTTAAGACTAACACACAAAGAAAAACAACAAAAGTGGATTAAAATTAAAACACTATAAAGACATAGGCAATCTATTGAAAACGGTAACATCAATCTAGGGATCCGCTCTTTTCAGGCTATATGTATGAGCTCTATTGTTCAGAAAAATGGCAGCTAAATGGTTGCTATGAGTCTGTAGCTATAACAAATATTTTCCACTGATTCTGTAAACTTCGTCCTCAATGAATAGAGTTTCAGTGTCTTTGTGAATTACTTTGTAATGTACTAAACAACTTGTAATATCGTATTCAGAACTATGAGTTGGAAGTACTGAATGGTTTCAAGGTTTGACTTTGAAGCAGTTCCCCTTAACTGATTTCCTTAGGTCCCACAGGCTTCAAAATAATTTTATATAAAGGTAATTTATCTTCCATTGATAGGTGGTATTTTCTTCCAAAGAGGCATTTTCTAACAATTTTAGATAATTTTGCGTTGAGCTTTAGCCTTTTAACTATCGTCTATCTCTAGATAAACCCCCAGGTATCTTATACTATCCTATTGAGGGAGGAGATAAAGGTGGGCAATCCATTGTTTGAAGGTAAAATAAGTATGAACAGACTTTTGAGTCATTCACCTTACTTCTCCAACACTTAAGCCAATCAAATAATGTGTAGAGTGTGGTTTAGAATGTAATTTATGATGTTTCTGCAGCTTGAGCTTGACCATGACGAGATGCTAATACTGCTGTATCATTAGCAAACGTTGCAGTTGTTTCTGGGTGGGTTGGAATATAACCAGTAAATAACAAATAGCTTAATATTATACCCTAAGGAACACCTTATTCGATGTCATGAGAACTCGAAATCGAGTCATGAAATGTGATTTGATAATGCTAGTTTTGTAAGTAAGATGTGATAATACTAAAATTCTTTATTATCTGCTATAGTAACAAGTGATATCGTCAATAATAGTAATCTAAAACTTAATACTGTCTTTTCAACTTTGTAAGACATTTTTACAGATTCAAGACATAGTTTCTAAAAGAAAATTCCTGTAACGAATCACTGATAAATGCTTCAAAATAAATTGAAGCAAATGAAAAGCTAAAACATGAAATTCTAATCAATAAATAGAGCAAAACAATGATAGATGGAGAACTGTAAGCTAAACGAGGCATATAACACCTTCACTGGGACACTAGTCTAGTATTACCGACTTTATGAGCTAGGAGTCGTAGTAGGAAAGTGTGTCCATCGCAGTCAAGATTAAATCAATAAATAACAGCAATAAATATTCTAACATAATAAACCAACAGACATATTAATGCATGCTCATAGTTACTTATGGATTATTATCATATTATCCAAGTTACATTTTTGTAATCAGGATACACAGCAGTACAGATGTACAGAGCGGTGTCTCCCTAGAGCTCTAAGTCATCACTCCTTAAAGTGACTGAAATTGAAGAAGACATGTCGACATCACATCACAAAACTCAAAAGACAAAGAGTTTGAACTTATGTTTTTGTAGAAGATATATAGGATAGCAAAGACAAGAACTAGCGCGAACAGACCACTCACACGAAGACTCCCAGAACCTTTAGACGTATATTTACTCCTGATAGATACAGAACACGCAGAACTCTAGAAAAAAGAGTTTCCCTCGGAACAACGAGCTGAAAAATCAGAAACAAAATATTTTTTAACATTCACGATTTGAAGATTCCTCTATTAGCCAATGGCGGTGACATCCAATCCAATCGTACAGCAAAATAGAAAAAATGCAAAAATGAACACTTAACTATCTTCTGTTACACTATGCTTTACATTTAGCTATTTCCGTATTAGTAGTGATTTCTAAAAGGTCCAGATTAAAACACTAAGAAGGAAACAGGATTTTCCGGACATTTGCCATCGTTCAGTGAAACAAGAAATCAGTAATACTACGTTTCGAGATCTGCAATCTGATCTCTTCTTCAGGTAATAACTAACCTAATACATAATTACAAACTGGGTTAAAATAAACAAATCGTACCAAAGCGTTGTGGCACGCCTAAGTCAGGAATCACAACCACCATGTTGTTTGTCAACTTCACTAACTCTAAAAACATGCACCCAACAAAAAACTATACACAACACTAATCATTAAAACTGAACTACAGAATACAGGTCACTATACGTCTGCATTCGTCTACCAACAACACTACTAGTTTGAACACTTAAAACACTAGTTGAATTCCTATAGTTTCAATTAATTGTATAACACATCATAATGGAATCTTAAAAATACTTTTGCAGATATAGTTCAAGGCATTTTAAACCAAATATATTATGATGATTTAATTACTATCATTAAACATTTTAGAACACTACAATTTTGCTAAATACGTGGTTTTAAAGAAAAATACAAATATAAGATAATTTTAGTAATATGATATATTTGAGCTATCTGCTAGATCTTATAAATATAAAAATTATGGTTGCCTGTAAAGTCGGTTTTACGGGCGAAGATTTTACGTGACAACGTCTTTTTCTCGGTAGAATATTTATTGATATGAATATTATTAAATTGCACAATAGGAACAAGGAATTGAATGAAAATAAGAATTGCACAAATTTTAACTATAGAAATATATTTTGTTTATTAAAACATTGTACATAATTTGAAATTAATTAAAATTTGTTATTGTAAATGGTAAAGTTGAATAAAACATTTACTAAAATTGGAATTTGAAATTCTTGCTAAACACAGTTAAATTCTAACTCCGCGCGTGGTGATTGGTCGGTTTAGTTCGTTTGTTTGGTCGCACTGTTATGACAGGTTAGAGGTTATAATTTGTTATTTTAAATGTTTGACTAGCAATACGCGCTGTTTCTTCTCAATCGACTGAATTACGATTGATTGCAGAGTGACTTAAACTAATAATTTACTTAACACTATCAACATTTGTCAATAGTATGACATAACCTATAAACTCAGTTTCTCAACTTTTGTGTCAATCTAACAATTAATCAATCAATCATAGTTTACGATAATGAAATATCAGTGTACAATTATTTATTTTTATTGTTGTAGTTGTTGTAAATAACGAATCTAAGCACTCCACATTTTCACGAATAAACATAGTTATCTGCTTTATCCCGTGCGGCGGACCCACAGTTATCTGCTTTATCCCGTGCGGATCCCGTGCGGCGGACCCACTGGACGGGCATCGTAACGTTACCGGGCGTTACACTTTTTCATGAGTGACTCCGAGCCGCAACCTAATTTAAGACGTTGTCACGTCAAAACTCTCCGTGTGACACAAAGTCTATTAGATAAGTAGGTTCAGCTTCACTTTTCCAAAATTAAAATCCAATCTATTATAACTCGATTGAGATTATTTTACAGTATGCTATCAGTGGTTTGTTACGCATCCTAACGGTATAGGCCTATAAATGTATAAACATTTGATATAAATTGTAATAGCGTTTTTGATAAGTTTTATTTTTTGTATGTTTATATAAGATATAAGAGTGTATTAAGGAATATTCACCAACTACAGCACCCACATGAAAAACTTTGTCAATCGGTATGTTCATATGAATTACAAGCACACATGTACACATACAGTTTTTTTTAGTAACATTCACTCGTTAATTATTTCATAAATCATGATCAATTCGGCTAATTTACTGAATGTAACAATTCAAAAATCCAAACTATTATTTCTATAATATAGATCGTCGGTATGATTAATCATTTGTTAGACTTACCGATGATTTTTACCATACTTATACATCGTTTAAAGCGAAAAGAACGTTAACAGTCTGTTTTACAGATGTTATCAACGGATTTTTCCGGACATTTGCCATCGTTCAGTGAAACAATAATCAATTCAATTTGTTTCACTGAACGATGGCAAAAGTCCGGAAAAATCCTGTTTCCTTCACAATCCTTCCATCGTCAAAAATAACCTTCAAACAAAGAATTATCAACGGAATCACAAAATCTATGTTTATACAGACATTTCTAATAATTCGATAATTTTTAACAATATACGAGAATTGGAATTTAAGAAAGTGCCACAGAAATTCTCAACGACCCAAAACAACCGACTCATTTGTCTATGTGACGAAAAGCAGTTGAGCTATCGTGTATGACCAATCAGACAATGGAGGAGATACTATCATTCTGCGCATACAATATATACTATAGACCGTATCTAGGTCACCGAGGTTTGTATAAACATGTGATTGTATTTTTGTCAATAATGTTGATCCGTCGCCATGGTTACCAAGTATTATTTGCAGCTGGCTCCCGCCTCACTCGCGCTCTTGTCCTTGGACTGTGCATTGTTCCATAGCCTTGACACTAGCACTGCTGCTAACCTTAAACTCAGTTACTCGGGAGTGTGTTAACCCTTATTTGCAGTAATGTGAGTATATCGCTCGAGTATGTGTGCTGCCAAGAGTTCTTTCAAACGGATCGTTAAGAGCAAGAAGTTAAAGACGTACGCATCAGCTGTCTGCTCTGATAAGGATGCGCGGCTGGACCAGGAGTACAAACGTGCACAGAGAGGAAGAAGTGCGGAACAGTTGACCACGCTCAAGTCTGACCGCCAAGTGGATGATCCACCTAAGGTAGTTACACTCTTTTTTTTTGGGGGGGGGGGGGGGGGCTCTTGGTAACATACAAATTAACGCAGTTTATATGGGGTATACAAAATTGTGGCAACTAGAATTTATTGGTGCGGTAGTTTATTTTGTTCTGTTTTGAGATATTTGGGATTGAAAGCTCACATCGGCCTGTAGAGTATTGAGGCTATCACGATCAAATACAGTTAACACAACATACCGTGGTGTCCTATATACAGGGTGTAAAAAAGACACGCACGGGCTTGATAATTCCCGAGCGATTACAGGTAAATTAATAAAACTTGGTACATCATTACTGCGCCTATAAATGTACTTTTTGAAGTGACTACCATATTTTTGTCATGTCAGGGGGATGGACCACAAGGAGTCGGAAGGAAATCTTAAATGAGAGTATAGATCGAGTAGTACATCAAAGGCCATTAAAGGTCTTTATTGTTAGAGTACGATGCTGCAAATCCAACCTAAAAGGGTTCACTCTTTAAAAAGTGTTTCTGGGGTTTAAATAATTTACAATTTAGGTTCTCTTCTAGATGGTTTAATATTCTTCTCTTAGTTTTGAAAGTTAAACGTAGTAAATGAATACTGGACTTATGAAAGAGCTACTTCAAAAATTTAAATCTAATTTTTTTTAGGTGCAGTAATGATGTATATACCAAGTTTTATTGTAATCGTTTCGCACCAAGCCAATGCGGGACCTTTTTACACCCTGTATGTATCAGTAGTATAATGTCGTTTAAGGTTATCAAGACTATCTGCAATTATTGCTTCAATTCAACTTCAATGTGTTATGTTTGAATATATATTGCAAAGTAAACGCATTTAATTAAATTTGAGATAAATACAGGTCTCAAATAGACGAAATAACCTAAACATAGCAATTAAAAATATCAAAAGGAGCAGACTACATGTCTAAATTCAAGCTCAAATCACGCTCGTAAAGGTTAAATCTGACTTTACTTAATTTTATCTAGTATGAATGTAACTATCTACCTACATTGTGGAATAACAAAAAGTAAATAAGTAGTGTCAGAGATCTCGAGGGACGGTTTTCCGCCAGAATTTAGAAGCGATGGCGACTTGGCACTATTTAGTAAAATCTAAATTGATACGGTAATTGTAGAGAATTACCGCGATCAATATTTTTTCAAGACATTGGCCTCACGACTGGCTAAGTATAACCTATGGATCGCCCAACACAGAGCAAACGACACGGCATGAGTAACCATCTAAATGCGCATCCTAATTAGACCTCAAACTCAAACTTTTTATTGCCGGTAATAAATTACATTAAGATGCAGGCACATTAATTAGCTTACATTATATAGCGAAAGTAATTTTGTAAGCTAAACATTTTGGCTTTCATACCACAATAACACATTCAAACATACAATTTTGCATTCATACATCCCGTGTACTATTCGCCAATTGTTTCCACTTCCAACATCAGTTTGCAATAATGGCGGTTTACCAATTATTAGTAAGAAATTCTTTGACTTTCTAAATTGCCATTGACGCAAAAAAAACACATTTTAGATGAACTTTTAACGCCTTGGGCGTTGGAGCATTTTTATAGAATCTGGCAAATCTCGATATAGTGGACAACAGCCTGCGAAGTGTTCATGGAAATGTTCATAAACTACCATTCTGTCTCACAGTCCGATAGTTGTCTCTGCATCTTGTTTTATATCCGTGAATGTCTCGGCCCGTTGTCAGGGCACATTTCGACATACAGAATAACTTTGTTTCCAAAATGTAGATACTTGGCAGAGGTAACGATTGTATTTTTATGACAGCTGGTTGGCAAGACTCTCTGAAATTCATGTTTGCTATTATTGGAAATGCAATTTTAAGCTTGAACGCTCTCAGAAATTTATTATTTGCACGAGCCCACTATAAGACCACTCTTTATTAGCCATTAGTTAGCCATATAAATGCAGAACCGACTTAGACCTTTGTCACATTGATAAATCAAAATGATACGTTTCATTGCCACCCCAAACAATCTCATGAAATAATATTCTTTAAATTGACTATCACACCCCTAAGCGTTATGCTATTTTATACAACAAACTCAGCTAAATGAATAAAAACCTAACAAGGAGGTTTGCATAGAAAAATATTAGAGTACCCTAATGAATGACGTTTTATTTAAATTTGACGTAGCCTTTGGCATACTTTCTTTTTGTTTGTACAGCTTTACTAGTCCTAATTCAGCAACAAGTAGAAACAGATTAAAAGAGGATAACATGGCTTACTCCATGAAATTATACGAAAACATACTATATTCGTGGAACAAGGTGGCCGAGTACTTATGATGCACTTGTTATTTACATGTATATTGCAATATATGAAATAGGTGTAATGCAATTTTATTGTAAATTTTGTTGGATTTAAATAATTATATAATGAGTTAAACTTTGGAAAGTGAGACTGTGAGTACAGACTGAACCATTTGGCATGGAGCGCAGCGCGGGGAGGTTAACACGGCCCCCACCTACCCCACAAGTAGCCTACCCCTCAAGTAGGCTACCCCTCAAGTAGGCTACCCCTTTCGCGGCTCGCTCGAGTACAACCCACACCAAAATCTCTATATGTTTTGGTGATAGATGTAATATAGAGTACTGGAATACTAATATGGAAGTAGGCACATAGAATGAAAATTAGTTTAATTACTGAGTAGTTATAATGCCCACACACGCCATTTCTGGTGTCTGGGTTATCTTTGCATGTCATTATATTGTACATTACCGAATAAAGGATTTCTGACTTCTGAAAATCCATGCACCACTAACAATACAAATTGCCACCGCCTGTTATGGCACTAATTTGGGTTTGGACTGTACCACATGCTTTCGTGTGGACTGAAAGGGGAGGGTGATTAGTGCGCATGCGCTGATCGCTCTTCGAACCGTATTGGTTTGCTCTGTAGTATGGCGGAAACTAAGCGTGGGCGCACAAGAAAAAAAAGATTACACCGGCCATTCTAAATGATTTTGCTGAGCATTATCGAATATTTTTACATTGATATTATGGGTAACTATAATGTCAACGAGAAAATAGCAAAATAAATACATTTGTAAACTAACTGTATAAAATCATATGAGATTTTAACACGCGGTACTTTCATTCATGGAGTAAAAAGAAAAAATAACAGACTGGAGTCTGAATGTTGAAGCCGGTGACAATGTTCGACTTCAGCGCACTCTTGTGTTGTATACAGAGTGCGCTTGTTCCTCGCTAGCTTACAGGAACTTTAATTATTTGTACACTGCTGTAATGAACAAACATGAGAATGTATCATGTGGAAAGATACATCGAGAATGATTTAATCTGTACACTTTGAATTTTGCATGAAACTGAGATAGATGAGTTCCGTGAGGGTGCATTTCCAACAATGAAATTTGGCTGAGTGTCATTGCAGCCTATCAATCAGTAGACTGGCACAATGTCTCTTGTGCCTGCTGGACGATGTAAATATTTATTTGCTGTATGATTCAGTAGCTAAAATAACTACAATAACAAACATTAAGTTATGTCATCATTGTCAATATTGAGTACAAAGTTTTTTAAATAACGTATTTATTACTAATATCTTACTATTCAAATAAAAAAATAATATATACCTTAGAGATATCCGAGTAATTGAATTTTAAAATCTTTAAAATGTAAAAATTGTTTGTCTTAAATTTTCAATTTAGTTATTTATATAACGTTGTTTCGTAAATTCGTTCACTGTGTAGAATACCCTAGACAACAAATTATTTGTGGTTTCTTTTGAATGATTTGTCATCGGTTTCTAATGTTATATATGCTACGAGTTTGTTATAAAATTTTACTCTTGCCTCCGACGGAAGGTTTCTAAATAAATTTATAGTCCATGTTTCTGAGGTCTGGGGAATTAATAAATTCGTTCACTGTGTAGAATACCCTAGACAACAAAATGTTTGTGGTTTCTTGAATGATTTGTTATCGATTTCTAATGTTATATATGCTACGAGTTTATTATAAAAATTTACTCTTGCCTCTGACGAAAGGTTTCTAAATAAATTTATAGTCCATGTTTCTGAGGTCTGGGGATTTCATAAATTTGTTCACTGTGTAGAATACCTTAGACAACAAATTATTTGTGGTTTCTTGAATGATTTGTTATCGATTTCTAATGTTATATATGCTACGAGTTTGTTATAAAAATTTTACTCTTGCCTCCGACGGAAAGTTTCTAAATAAATTTATAGTCCACGTTTCTGAGGTCTGGGGATTTCATAAATTTGTTCACTGTGTAGAATACCCTAGACAACAAATTATTTGTGGTTTCTTTTGAATGATTTGTTATCGGTTTCTAATGTTATATATGCTACGAGTTATTATAAAAATTTTATTCTTGCCTCTGACGGAAGGTTTCTAAATAAATTTATAGTCCATGTTTCTGAGGTCTGGGGATTTCATAAATTTGTTCACTGTGTAGAATACCTTAGACAACAAATTATTTGTGGTTTCTTGAATGATTTGTTATCGATTTCTAATGTTATATATGCTACGAGTTTGTTATAAAAATTTTACTCTTGCCTCCGACGGAAAGGTTTCTAAATAAATTTATAGTCCACGTTTCTGAGGTCTGGGGATTTCATAAATTTGTTCACTGTGTAGAATGCCCTAGACAACAAATTATTTGTGGTTTCTTTTGAATGATTTGTCATCGGTTTCTAATGTTATATATGCTACAAGTTATTTAAAAAATTTTATTCTTGCCTCTGACGGAAGGTTTCTAAATAAATTTATAGTCCACGTTTCTGAGGTCTGGGGATTTCATAAATTTGTTCACTGTGTAGAATACCTTAGACAACAAATTATTTGTGGTTTCTTTTGAATGATTTGTCATCGGTTTCTAATGTTTTATATGCTACAAATTAATTATACAATTTTACTCTTGCCTCCGACGGAAGGTTTCTAAATAAATTCATAGTCCATGTTTCTGAGGTCTGGGGATTTGATTATCTCGTGTATTGCGATTGTGGTAATCATTTCCCTCAAATGATTTACATTTAAATTTTGAATGCAAAATTGTTTCTAAAATGTATAAACAAGGCAATGTCAGAAGTTCTACTTCTTTTAAAGAAGATTTACATGGCTGTCTCAACTTTATTCTTGTCTATCTGTCCGTAGGACATCTAGGACATAAGGATTTAAAATTTTGCACGCATCCTTAGCGAAGCCTCTTACACGACAAGTGGTGTAGCGTACTCGTATCCAGGGCCGTGCGCAGAATTTTATTTAGGGGGGGGGGGTTCTATACTTATTTATTCGTGGCTGCAGGAGGACTGAGCGCTGCACGCTCCGTCGCTCTATCGCTCTGGTCCGCGCATGCGCGCTCCGTTTTTGGTCCCGCGCGAACAATTGTGTAGCGCGTCGGAGCTCCAATTTTTAAACAGTATATAACACAAATCAGGCGGAAAGCGCGCGCAATCAAACGATTGGAAATATTTGCGCGCGCATGCGCGTAAACTGACGGCGCAATAGAGCACAATTAAACTGATATATGGAAACAATATGATATATCCCAATCTTCAAGGGGGGGGGGTTTGAACCCCCAAAACCCCCCCCCATGCGCACGGGCCTGCTCGTATCTTGTTTAATAGACACGTAGGTTACCACTCTCGTCTCTTGGTATTTAGGCCTAGTTATTCCAACGATTTTCTTTACTAGAAAGCCATGATATAAATATTTTAAATTCAGTTGTACAGATTGTTGATCACCAGCACGTATAACACATAATTTTACTTGCTTCTTGCCGTATTTTAAAACAATACCGTAATAATTTGTAATGAAGAATTACTTTTTTACAGGATTTTGAAAATGATGAAATACTCTTTCCTTACGACGCTTCAAAGAGACTCTCTCAACAAGTCGAGGTAAGCAAATGTTCTCATTTTGACCTGCTGAACGATTAGTTGGAATTAACAATCAGAAACAACACACGCAAATTATATCAATGTGAAAATGTAGCCTACATAAAATGTATTAGGCGATATAGTATTGTACTATGCTGTTCGAATTAATTGGGACAAATGAAAAAAACCAATTTTTTCCTAAAACATTAGTTTTTTAATCATTAGATACCTTATTTAGATTGAACAATCAATACATTAGTATGAAGTATGTCCTCCTTTAGCAGAAATGACCTCACCTACACGTCTTGGCATTGACTCCACTAGTTTAGCACACATGTTCTTGACTTCATCATCGTGAAACCAAACTTGTATAGCACTTGTTATCATTTTTTCTTTTGTAGTGCAATCCATCTTAGCTAAACGTTTCTTGAGAATATGCCATAAGTTCTCAATCGGATTTAGGTCGGGTGAGTTACCAGGCCAATCAAGCACTTTTACTTTGTTTTCCCGCATAAAAGTCTTGACCAATTTTGAATTGTGGCAAGGGGCTAAGTCATGTTGAAATGTTCCATCAAATGTTTCCATAAATGGAACTATCCGACTGCGTAGTATGTCGATGTATTTGGCTGAATTCATCATCCCATTGATGGGAACTAAGCTCCCAGTACCATTTGTGGTAAAAAAACCCCAAAACATCTGTTTAGAAGGATGTTTAACAGTCTGTTGGATATGACCTTCTCGCAAAGGTTCACCTTCACTCCGCCTAACAACACTTGATAGATATCCCTGCACAAATAAATGTGATTCATCACTGAAAATAACTTTTTTCCAGTCATCTACAGTCCATGATCGGTATTTCTTAGCCCATACTAAACGTTTTTGCATCATTTTCTTAGTAAGAAAATTGTTTTTTCTTCGGTTTTCTTGCCTTTCGACCAACTTCCAGAAGTCTTTTCCTTACAGTTGAAGTACTCACTTCAATACCAGAATCCAACAAATCCCTTCGAAGGTCTGTGCTTGTCTTTCTTGGATTTATTTTGCTATTTCTTATTAGAATTTTGTCAGTTCTTGGAGTTGTTTTACGTTTGCGCCCACATTTTCCTTTTCTTTTTGGAGACAATGATCCGGAATCTTGATATGTTTTTAAAATTCTGGAAACACTAGATTTTCCCACACCAACTGCTGTAGCTATATCTCTCACAGTCATAGACGTGTGTGTTCATTAAGAGCAACAACTTTAGCACGCTTCCTAGGTGTTATATCCATCTTTGAAGAAGCACGTAATAAACGGAACACAGTACCACAACCACCGACCGCCACAAAGAAAGGCTCACAACTGAAGGAATGACACTCCAAAACCAGTCAAACAAGTTTTTTACAGTCAAGGTCAACCCAGCACACTACTTCTATGCAGTTATAACCGGTTTGAAGCGGTCTGGGACATCACCAGTTATCACAAACTAACAAAGACCAGAAAAACATGTTTGTCCCAATTAATTCGAACAGCATAGTAGGCCTACTGTAGTATGCTACAGTGAAACATTGTATACCACCTAACGTAATTGCACAAACTGTCATCTTTTAACAAGTAGTACTTGTGGTTTCAACGAAGTTTTTAGCCAAAGCTACGAGTACATACTCACATATCATAGAAATTTTGTGTTTCCAAAACAGATCTAGTTTTAGCTTTCTTATCGTGATGGACGTTCTTAAAAATAAGGAATTACAAAAGTTGTATATATACGAGTTAATTACTGTATGTACTGTTGTAAATTACTGAGTACGAAATTTTTGTAAAATAGCTATGTCACATAATATGTTATTTCAAACGAATTATTGTATGTTCCAAAAACGAAATTGAAACAATTCTTAGACTTTGTCATATTTAACTTGTTTTGAGTATAATTAATAACAAGTTATTTATGTCCAAATGTGCTTTTATACTGATTACTAAGGATCCAGCAGGTCCTTCTTAAAATCATGTAGTTGTCTGTCTGTCCATCTGTGCAATGACTCTTGATGGAAAGGTCCTAAACTCTAGAAACGTGTAACTGAGTACATGGGTTCGTCTTGGTTCAAGTAAGACTCCTATTGATTTTGGGGACAAAAATTCAAAGAGCAGCAAAGTTCCAAGTAACTTCATAAAGAACTAGCATGTAAAGGGAACAGGATTTTTCCGGACATTTGACATCGTTCAGTGATACAAAAATCACTGCAACGAGGTTACTGTTAGTATAACTGATTTTTGTATCACTGAACGATGTCAAATGTCCGGAAAATCCTGTTTCCTTCACAATCCTTTCATCGTCAAAAACAAACTTTAAACAATGAATAGCATTTTAATTTTGTTTAACTGACATTCTTTTCAGATATGTATGGAGGTCAAGCACTGCTAGAGTAGAAATGCTAGTTGACTTTCTCGCTAACCAACCATCGGCCTAGCCGCCAGCAGAAAGGCTGAATTTATCAAGTGACTAACTGTGACTATTGCTCAGGTGTTACTGGAAGAGAACTGCCAGTTACGGCGGTCGCTGGTGGAGGCGGAGGCCCGGCTGAAGGGGGTGGTTTCCAAGTGTCCTCCGGGGATGGCTAACCACGGACGTGCATCTGATCTGGCCGCCAGCAAGATTGTGGAGCTCAGCAAGCGGGTCCGAGAATTAACAGCGGACTTGGAGGTCGCCCGCATGCGCTGTCGAGCCGCTGAGCTCTCTTCACTCACGTCGGCACAAGTTGTACAGGAAAAAGGTTTTAGCTACAAACTTCCTCATTGTTTTTTACCATACTTTTATTCTTTAAGAGATAATGTAAATTTAAATTTGTATCACCATTACCTTTGACAACTTTATTTTTTTCTAAACGTTTAGGTTTTAACTTACACCACATTTTTTTAAATTTATACATAGTAGTGTCATGAATAAATTGCAATGGTCATTTCCAAACATGATCACATTTTCTACCATGTAAGCTTTGTTGAAAAACTTAAATTGAAGTATTACCGACAGCATAAATGCTAAAATGTATCCAATTTGGTAGACGTCTAACTCCTTCATATTGTTTATGGCCTATATAACAGTAACAGGATTGTTTGCGAACATTTTCATCATATAGTGTTGATGAAACGCAAGAACACTACGTTGATTAGATAACACAACTGCTGTAGATGTTCTTTAAAATCATGTTGTAATTTCAAATGTGCCATCGTCAAGAATATAAACTAAACGAACAATTTTAACATGAATAAAAGTGATGGACAACGCTAAGGCTAGTAAACCCAAGGGCGCTGTGCCTCTTCATTGCAAAACAAAAGAGATTTATTAGAGGTTTGTAAACTAATAAACAAAATACACGTTTTACAATGTGAATTTTGAGTTTAGCCCCATTTAAACTTCATTTTATTGCTGACGCTGCGCTGTCTCAGACTTGATTTTTGGAATCTGGGAGTCATGTTCGTCTGAAGAGATCCAAAGAAAGTCGACGGCAAAGACGTTCAAAACAAAACAAAACATTTACATTGTTTCGGCATCAGACACAATGTATACATAGGTGAAGTGGTAGTTTCATTATCTCATCAGGTACACAATAGGTGTCTTTGATGTCGAAACTATGTAAAAGTTTGGTTTTGAGTTTCTTCATCGTCGACTTTCTTTGGATCTCTTCAGACGAACATAACTCCAGATTCCAGGAGTCAAGTCTGACATAGCGTCAGATACCAGAAGGGTGAACTGGAGCTAAACTCAAAATTCAACTGAATCAACCCTTCCTACCATAATTACGTTTTACAATGTGTTTTATTATATTTCTAACATGTAAATTAACGAAACACCTGGTTAAGAGTTCCCAGGAACATATATTATTGTGTGGAATATAATATGTTACAACTATTCTATCACAACATTTCCAACTATTTTGGTCGTGATTCCCAAAACTCACGGTTCTATCAAGTCACGAAAAATAATCACTTAGTGATGTAGGCCTAAATATTTTGTTTTACGATTTTTGTAATTTATTTCCAAGAACTTGGCACAATTAGAAAATATAAACAATATTATTACATCAGCTCTAAGTTGAATCAATACAAGTATTTTACATTCTCGAGTATTCCTCATTAAACTTATTTGTACCAAAAGTGATTTACCGTTGTTCTATTATTAGCTCTTAATATTTCAACGATACGTGGGTTTGGTACCGTCTGGTCTTACCATTTTAGTGTTGGTTACGGCTCCAATTTTTTTTATGTGGCCATGCCCATATGTTTGTACATTTCTTAATATTAGCGTATAATAATTGTTTGCAGCATGTGACGACGTCAAGCCTCCAGACTCAACGTCCACGGTGAACACGGTGAAGGAACTCAGCGACAAACTGTCCACTGCCAATTTGAAAGTATGTGAATATAGGAACCAATGTCAACAGTTGAAGCACGAACTGAAGATAGCACACAAGGTAAGCGAAAACTTGTTAATTTGTACTTAATGTTTATGTAAAACTATGGAATTAATAGTATGAAAATTAAAAATTGCGAGATTACAATTAAAAATCCCTATTAAAGAAAGTTTTTTTTATTGTTAATACGTCATATTTTTACGAGAGAGGGAAATTACTACGAAAATTTTGAGGAAAAATTACAGTAGTGCCAAATTTATTTGGATGAAATTACAATGGCTAAGTAAATACGACGTTTCTGTCGTTTTAATTCAGTTGAAATTTACTGCTACTTTAGATAGTATTTCTCAAAGCTAATTCAACTGTTATCAAAGCTATGTTATTCTTTTAGTTATTTTATATGACAACCGAATAAAATACATTCAAAGTTTTATGACAAAGGAAATAAAATGAGATAAATAAAATATAAAAATGAATGCAAGATAATGTATGATTTTTATTACTTCACTAGAAAAATGCAATTCAATTTTTTTTAACAAATTATACATTTTAGCTAAGGACACTTCTTTAACAAAGTGAAACAACAGGATCCTCAATTGGCTACAAAGAAATTCTTTTAATACAATTTAGGAATTTTTAAACTGTGACGTGTTGTTGATATTTTAATATTTTAAGTCATATATGATTGTATTTATATTTCTTTTATAAATAATCTATTTTACATTTAATTAAAAATAACTTTCACTATTTTAGTCTTTACTAAAATCTGTTTCATTGTTAAATCATCTATTTATTGACGATTCCTATTTTAATTATGTATTGATCAATGGAATAAAGAATTTTGACTTTTGATATTGGTAAACGTTTATTATTACTTGTAAACAGTTAAGTTAACTTACATTTTTGAAATAATTGCATTTACCCGATGAGTTCAATACATTTCTCAATGGTATATTTTCAATGATTAATTAAATAACTATATTACTGAAAACTATTGTTATAGATTTTATTTATATTACTCGAATACAATAAGAATCAGTAAAACATCATCCAATTAGTAGAACAAGATAAGAACCAGAATTACAGGATGTTTACGGAATTACATGACACTCCACCCTCCGACATATGTGAGATTCGGTTGTATTAAAATATAGGCGGTACTATAAATACTGGTGCTTTCTTTTCACTCTTACACACGACATAACCTGTTTCTCCATTTATGGAGATGGGCATTGCTAAGAGCAGGTTTTAAACAGTGTTAAACCCCATGTGTTCAATGTTAAACCTGTCTGAGAGATCTAATATTTCTGTGTCCTGCAAGGTGATCCAAAGTGAGGTAGGGGAGGGAGTAAATGTGGCCAGCTTGGTCAGCAGTGGAGGGAGTGGTAGCTGGAGGGGAAGAGCCCAGCAGATACAAACTCTACAGCAACGCCTCGCCGAACTGTCTGAGAAAACATCCAATTGCGAAGTGAACGAGAAGGAAGCAAGTAGGTATTTCCAAATCATCCTGAAGAAAGTAATAACTTCTTGCGAGAGTAATTTTGGTTCATGGCATTGTCCTGTGATACAACTTTTGGCTTTCGGTTTTTTAAGCCTAGAGCCTTTGGTAGTTAATATTTATGATTTGCCCGGTTTTTATTCTTACCCATTAGTTGACATAAAGGCTTGTAAAAGTGCTTTTAAATTTGGCATTATAAAGAACTCGATTTCGGTAATTGCAGTCAAAACCAGAATCCCCGTGGCTCAGACAAAATTAACGCTCTAGTGTGTCACTTTCCTTTAGAATATATTATATATAACGTCGATATTACCTTTATATAAATTAGCACACAGGAGATAAATCACTCATATATACGAGGTATACTAAGGCCCGGGAGATTATTTAAGTTAATTCTGAGGTCCGACACTAGGGCTGCACAGCATGACTTTGATTGGTACCATTCAGATGATGAAAGAAAGAAAGAAGACTACCTGAGCTAGTCTTTCACCCCACAAAGGGTATTCCGAGCGCTCACTTTTTTCATGCCTCAATTTATAGCAAAGGATAAGTAATCTCTTGTGTAACTAATACTATCAAAGATATTGCTTAGTAATAAGGCTACCTCTTCCCCAACTTTTTAGATACAAGATCGTCTTCAAATAAATCTTTCAGGAAAGACAGAATCGCTGGCCCGGCTTGCAGAAAAGGAGCGTGAGAGGGAAAAGGAGGTGGCAGAACTGAAGCAACAGCTAGAGGATAAACAACGAAAACTGGAGGCAAGTCGGGCTCGAAGTCGTGTACTGGAGAACAACCAATCGGAACTGCGAGGGCGTCTGGCAACACTCCTGGAGAAGACTACTCATGATGATCAGCTTATTGCTGCCTTAACGGTATTTATACAAAAAGTCCCGGGTCGGTTGAATATTTTTCAAAATATTTAAAATAGAGCTACAAAACCTTACACAAAGTTACTGGACATAAAAATCTATTTTATCACATATTCAGTCATCCGCTACTTCCTCAGGGGGGCGGCCCGCTAGGAGTCAGAAGAAAATCTTAAATGTAAGCATAGGTTGATATGCATATCAAATTAAAGGTCTATATTAGTAGAGTACAGAGCCACAAACCCGACCTCAAACGGATAACCGAGTCAAAAAATGGCAGCCGTTCAAAGATGGCAAGAGTTTGGGTCCAAAAAGTCCCGGGTCGGTTGAATATTTTTCAAAATATTTTAAATAGAGCTACAAAACCTTACACAAAGTTACTGGACATAAAAATATATTTTATCACATATTCAGTCATCTGCTACTTCCTCAGGGGGGCGGCCCGCTAGGAGTCAGAAGAAAATCTTAAATGTAAGCATAGGTTGATATGCATATCAAATTAAAGGTCTTTATTAGTAGAGTACAAAGCCGTAAACCCGACCTCAAACGGATGACCTAGTCAAAAATGACAGCCGTTCAAAGATGGCTAGAGTTTGCAACTTAGGTTAATGGAACAAAATACACTGATGAGATTTTTGACTTTAACAATAACATTGATGAGATTTTTGACATCTTTAATGTAACAACTGTCTGGCTTAGAAAAGTCTACCTGTACGTTTTGTGTCAAGTTAGAATGAATATTTTTTAATATGTTCATAGATTTTAAGGTTCTATGAACCAGGGTCTTGTATATTAAAATCAAAACTATTTTCACGATTGTTTTTTTAGAATTATTCTAAGATAGGCTCTTGTTCTTTAGGGGTCGAATCTGAATAAGGTATTTAAATATGATGCAAAACTTTTAATTACTTTGAATCTTATCTTAGTGAAAGGTGGCTGATGAACATTTAGAACACAAAATCCTGTTAAAATAAGTGGAGTACTATAGGGTAGTTGCTTCTGTTAAATTGTATTTATCTTTTACACTGCAGAGCTGGCCAACTGTTAAAATTCTTCGACTGTTGCCCAACTGACCTTACATTTGTTGACCTTGACTGTGAAAACACTGTGGAAGGTGTCGAAACTTGCCTAGTGATTATTAATAAATGACAAATCTAGAATATTCTATACTTGATAGCTTAACTTGGAATTTACCCAAATCTCATAGGCGAGTCAGTTGCTTAAAGTTTAAATTAATATCCTAAATATTAATAACGGAGTTTAAAACCAGTTTGATATTTGAAATACTGTGTATGTGTTGTAGACCCAGCTAGCTTCTGCATCTGACAAGAGCCAGGATCGCAGTGCTACCAACCGTTTAGAGCAACACAATAGATTATTAGAGAACCAACTTAGTGAGGTAATTTTTACATTTATTATATTTTCTTACTGACAAATATTGATATGAAATTTATGTCATAATGCAAATGCAAATAAAAGCAGATCATAATTATTGAAAATATATTTACATATTAGGCTTTAAAAAGTACTTATGTGTTTATATAAATGTGCTTTGAAAATAATAACCTAGTTTGGAAACATAGTTACGCTTTCATGATTCAAAAGGAACGTTTTATAATCCATTTTGTGTGTTTTTTTAAGTATGTTGCTAACAAAATGTTCTAATAACTGTGTTTTTAATGCAATAGTAATAGCACTAAAACATAAAAATGGTAAAATTACGAGAAAATGTAAGTAAAGTTATAACCTAATCATATATATATATATATATATATATATATATATATATATATATATATATATATCACATATATAAATGATATATATATATATAATTAAAAAATGTCTAAATTCATGCATGTATCGAATAAATAAACATTTTCCAAGTTAAAATTTAACACTTGATGTAATGTATTTTCCAGTTAACTTTATATCCAAAATAATACCCTGATTATTACTTATTTATATAGAATAAATTACTATAAGTTATTGTTGGTCATAAGTTTTAAATTGTTAGATTTTATACGATTGTTCTAAATGATTAAATATTATTATGAAAAATAGTTTTATTTTGGGGCCCTAACTCCGCCTCAAAATAAAGCAATTTATCATTTAATTTCATTATTTTTTACAGGAGAAATCTAAGCTGACAAACTTACAGAGTGTTTTACGGGATAAAGACAAGGAGTTGGCAGATTTAGAAGAAAAGTTTATTAATCTTCAGAACGCTACGTAGGTTTAATAATTATATATTATTTTAAACAAATATAGTTGAACAATTTGAACACATTATTTATCCTGACAAACAAGTACACATCTTTAGAATTATTTAATTTTATGCAAATAGTACGTAATTTCACGCAACATATAATTTTTATTACAGATCCTGGTTGACCAGGAAACTTCAATGGAATGTTCAGGAAACCTATGAATGTGATTAACACAAGTTGCTAAAAACACAGTAATAATATGTAAAATATTATATTCAAAATTTCTCTAAAAAATCTCAGATTACTCTGTAAAAACAATAATTAAATAATGATAATTATATTTTTTAAATTGCTATCAGCATAACATCAACATAAACAATATGAAAAGAATAGCATTAAAAAGACACGGGAAGTAGGATGCTAAATATTCTTAGTACAATAAATGAACTTATTACTTATAATACACAATCTTGAATGGAAATGGAGTAGTAGTATATTTTATACAGTAGTATTTGGTGAAATAGTAGTATTTTATATAGTAGTATATTTAGTTGTAACATATACTTCAGAAGAATTCAGCTTAATTTATAAGTACGGTACAAAATTCAATTGGGTAAAATTTGACAAGTGACATTGTGTGTAAAAGTTTTATAAATAGTCGCTTTTGCAAAAAATAAAAATAATTTTCTAAATTACAAAACCTTAAAAAATGCACAGCGAACTACAAAGTTCAATGTCTGTGCAGGAGCAGTGAATCTACAGAAAGATCAAGAAGCACATCTATTCCTTCTACAGAGCAAATTCATACTAACAGCACATTGGTGAGTACATAGGTATTTTCGTCAGTCATTTCTGCCTCTCATTGGAGGGGTATTTCATTCTTGCATATGTACAAAATGTCACAGATGTTAAACTACTAACCCGATTAAAACACATTACCAAGTTTTTAACAATCCATTCACAATATTTACTACTTACTGCAATACATATACTATTGTCCTAGTATATTGTGACAAGTTCCTGTCACAATATACTAGGACGTGACAGGAACTTCTTAAAATCATGTTGTCTGTCTGCCCAGTTTCACAACTCTTGATATAAGGATCATGGGGTCTTAGTCGTAGCAGTCATATGACACTTTATCACATGACATAGTAACATATGTGATGAAATTATTTTGTTGAAAGGTTTGGTGAAACTTTTAATATGCTCTGTCACGTCTTTCGATACTTCGTTGCAGTCATATGACATTTAATCACATGACATAGTAACACATGGTGATGAAATTATTTTGTTGAAAGGTTTGGTGAAACTTTTAATATGCTCTGTCACGTCTTTCGATACTTCGTTGCAGTCATATGACATTTAATCACGTGACATAGTAACACATGGGATGAAATTATTTTGTTGAAAGGTTTGGTGAAACTTTTAATATGCTCTGTCACGTCTTTCGATACTTCGTTGCAGTCATATGACATTTAATCACGTGACATAGTAACACATGGGATGAAATTATTTTGTTGAAAGGTTTGGTGAAACTTTTAATATGCTCTGTCACGTCTTTCGATATTTCGTTGCAGTCATATGACATTTAATCACATGACATAGTAACACATGGGATGAAATTATTTTGTTGAAAGGTTTGGTGAAACTTTTAATATGCTCTGTCACGTCTTTCGATACTTCGTTGCAGTCATATGACATTTAATCACGTGACATAGTAACACATGGGATGAAATTATTTTGTTGGATAGTTTGGTAAGAGACTCAATATTTTAAGTAAGGTTCTTTAATATTAAGTTGCATCGGTTATGAATAATTTGTTTTTATTTTGTTTGATTTACCGTATATCAATTAAATCATCACTGATTCTATATTTACACACTGTTTACCAAGCACAATATACCACACCAAGGCCATATAGTTGACATTGATAGGTGCATTCTAAGCTGCAATACTGTAAATAGAAAATTAATTCAAATAAGTAAGACACATTATACTCTTCAAGTAACTAACTATCTGGCATCTTCCAAATTAAGTTTACGAAATAGTGGTATAATTTTAAAATACATATAGTGAGTGATCGGTTCAATAGTATTGTTTTCAATATCAAGTTATTATATTCAGTTGTAAATATAACTGTGGTTGAAACACTAAATAATTGTATCCGTAATGTAGGAGACTCTGGGAGTGACAGCAGAAGCGGAGAGAGTTCGACTGTTGGAGTTATTGGCGGTGAATAACAAGAGGTTGGAACAAGAACGACAATCTGCGATACAAGCTCAGGTATGTTTTACCTACGACACAGGAAATGTTTCCGTAATGTAGGAGACTCTGGGAGTGACAGCAGAAGTAGAGAGAGTTCGACTGTTGGAGTTATTGGCGGTGAATAACAAGAGGTTGGAACAAGAACGACAATCTGCGATACAAGCTCAGGTATGTTTTACCTACGCCACAGGAAATGTTTCCGTAACGTAGGAGACTCTGGGAGTGACAGCAGAAGCGGAGAGAGTTCGACTGTTGGAGTTATTGGCGGTGAATAACAAGAGGTTGGAACAAGAACGACAATCTGCGATACAAGCTCAGGTATGTTTTACCTACGACACAGGAAATGTTTCCGTAACGTAGGAGACTCTGGGAGTGACAGCAGAAGTAGAGAGAGTTCGACTGTTGGAGTTATTGGCGGTGAATAACAAGAGGTTGGAACAAGAACGACAATCTGCGATACAAGCTCAGGTATGTTTTACCTACGACACAGGAAATGTTTCCGTAATGTAGGAGACTCTGGGAGTGACAGCAGAAGCGGAGAGAGTTCGACTGTTGGAGTTATTGGCGGTGAATAACAAGAGGTTGGAACAAGAACGACAATCTGCGATACAAGCTCAGGTATGTTTTACCTACGCCACAGGAAATGTTTCCGTAACGTAGGAGACTCTGGGAGTGACAGCAGAAGTAGAGAGAGTTCGACTGTTGGAGTTATTGGCGGTGAATAACAAGAGGTTGGAACAAGAACGACAATCTGCGATACAAGCTCAGGTATGTTTTACCTACGACACAGGAAATGTTTCCGTAATGTAGGAGACTCTGGGGGGTGACAGCAGAAGTAGAGAGAAGTTTCCATGAAACTTTCGGATATATTCAAAATTCAAATGTAAATACTGTCTAAAGTAGCACAAACTAACCTATAAATCATGTAGTACTTGTGCCTAAAACGTTATCGAAGCCATCACAAAATGAATGAAAAATGTATGTAAAATGTACCAAAAATGAATCTGAAAAATCAAACAGTAAAGGTTTCAGAAAACTGTTGGATTGTAACAAATTTTAATCTTTAGAAATCTATTCTACGAATTTATAATACCATTTTTAACTTTAATTTTCTTTATTCAAATTACCATTAAATGAATACTATCTCTTTTATTTATGTCTTTAAAACTTTATCATATAAAACATTTTAAAATCTATTTAGTAAATTCAATCGTATGTTAGCGTGGTTTTGCGCCAACTAGTTCATCCCACGTACGTATTCTTCGTCTTTTTAAGTTTTAGTGCACCTCCACTGTTAGAGCAAGATCTATGTTACAAATAGATACACAGCCTCGGTTCAAATAAAATGCACTAGTTTTATCAGCGTTGGAGGAAAAAATATTTGCATAAAATATACACAAGTTAAAAATTGTCAACATAGATTACTACACGAAATTTCCTTACTTATAAGACATTGTCAGGGAGCCTGGCAGATGTTGGAATTAGCGGCTGCTGGGTAATCCTTTTTCGCAAGTAGGCTGCCTTGTTGCTGAGAATGATGGTAGTTTGAGTCTCCAGATTATTTGTTAGACAATTTTCTTTGTTCTCATACGACTTTAAATAGTTCATTCTTAAATAATTCAAAAAAGTTTCTTTTATATTAAATAACCAGTAATTACTATGTCTAAGTCTATTGAATATTTGTATACAAGTACACATTTGAGATAACAATGGTAGAACCGTACAAAGCAAAAACTAATATCTTGGCAAAAGAAATAACCATCATATAATTATTTTATTTTAACCTACGTTAGACGTCAACCAATATTCAATATGAATAGATTTGTTACTGAAATTGAAGGTGATCTGCTCACAGATAATAGAGAATAGTATGAAATTTGCAACCCCCGACTCCCAGTCTGCAGGTTAGATGCAGTATATCTCTCTTTCTCATGTTTTAAGCACCATTGGTCTAATTTATTTCTCTCGTAACATGAAGTGACAGCCGTGATTCCTGGCACAACATGTTAAAAAATAGAATAAGTACATTTGAACGTTTTCTCTCAAGAACTATTTTGAACCTGTCATAAGATTGTTGTTGATGCTGAAACTATTGGTTTAGTATCGTAATCAAAACAGCAACACTAATGTAACTGGATGTGGTTGATATGTTTGGCAGGATGCGCTGAGGAAAGAGAGGCACAAGGCGGCAAGGCTAGAGACCAAACTTGCCAGACAGGAGTTGGAGCAACTCAGTGCTGTCAGTTGCTATCACAACAGTTCCCATCATAAATTCGACGAGAATCCATCAGAAGAACTCAAGTGCAGGTTACAATAGCCAGTTCAATATAGATAACAAATTGAAACTTGAACTTCCGCTCTACATAACTGTTACTCTTTGTTAGTCAATTTCGATACCTCTGTAAAAGGATACAAAAAGAAAACATTAAAGTGTGTGGTGAGTGGTTATGGAATGCAGACACCTGGAACTTGATCAATATATCGCTTTAACTGACAAAGCGCAACTTGTCCTATAGTTTTCTCCTAAACATCAAATTGTATATGACCAATAGAACCCCTAACTATAATACAAACTTTTTGGTATTTTAGCCAGTTTTAACTAGGAAAATAGCATGATTCAGTCTCCCTTAAAGTAATTTCCAATGCCGAGAGAGTTGCTTATAGCTCTTTTATAAGCTATTAGTATTTTTCAAGATTTGTGTGTAAGCTTGGAGGAACTATAAGTCAACATTTTAAACTATCTTGCTTCAAGTTTTGCTCAAATCTTCCTCTTTGTAGTGAATTATCATGAATGACTTGGTCGATTAGCAAAATCCGGCCAAGAAAAGGAGGATATTATCACGATGTTTATCTTAAATTTCAATGTTTAAAAGAACATTTTTGGACACATTTTTATAGTTTTAGTAGATTTTTTAAACTTGTATAACTTAAATATTAGTCTAATAGTGAACTGAAATTGAACTATAAACTCTTAAAAGTGATTTGTAGACTTCGTGCTTTGGGAGTCATGGAGATTAATCCTACACTTTAAATAGAAACAGTTGTGTTAGAGTTGGAGAGATACATGCAAGAGATACCGAAAAGTTAGTTTTGTTGCTCACTCAAAAAAATCTGAGAGCCTTTCTCATAGATTCCACAAAGCCTGCAGTTTATATGTTTGGGAATTCATTCCAGTTACGGCAACACTACTGATCTGCAAGATAAACATATTTTCTTCCCACGATCTTAGTTCTTAGACTTATTCAGGTGTTATCACAAAACGCTCATACATGTATAAGTGTTCATGTCGGAAAAAAATTGTTAACATAATTACATTTTTGAAGTATTTAGGACTTGCTTTGGAATGTCATCTTCCGATGATGAAACAAAACTGTTAATAAAACATGTGTGCTTGCTTATACAGGCGAGATAATGACACTATCTAACATCTAATTTTCATAATCTGTTTTTCAAATGCTTTATAAGTATATAAATATCGATAATGTGTATTATTACTATGTGATCTGCAAATAAGAAAGCATACCTTAATGTATAGGAAGAAGGAAAAGATGTAGATAAGATACAACTGTTTAGTCACAAATTGGCTTCAGTTCTGTCAATAAAATTGTACAATTGATTTCTGAAACAATGTGACCATAACCAGATGCTGAACGATAGTTTATTCTTCAAATATAATTAAAAATTAACAAAATGTGTATACGGGAAACAACAGACACCGGAACATTTCTTAAACCTATCGTAGGCCTAAGTTTCGGTGTTTGGTGACCATTAGCCTACGTACTGGCTGACCAGGACACTATTACATAAATACGTATTTTAGAACGCAGCACATTCCAACAAAAGGAATAGCTATAGTAGAGAAACATATGATACTACGTGTAAACTAAAATAAATATACTTTTAAAATGCTTTGTGAATACTTCCAGGTTAGAATTACTTCAGGAGGAATTGATGTATCTACGATCTCGTCTGGTCAACGTGGAACAAGAGAAGTATGAAGATCTGCGCACTTATACATCCATGTTGGAGCACACCAGACTAGTCTTCATGGAGTCTGTAAGAAGTATGAGTACTGCCCTTAGTAGTACCACTTAACGATAACCTGTTTCTTTATTAAAATTATTTTGTTAACAGTGTCTGGTTTTTTATTTATTCTCAGAGCCAATTTCAACAATATTCAGAGAATCCAGATATTAGCTTCGGCTAGATCAGGTTAAAGTGAGATCCTGTCGTTTCTAAAACGTCACAGCGATACTTCCATTGCTGAATAACTCAATTTTAAAAACAAAAATAATTGTGCACTGAAAAGTATATTTAAAGATAAAGAACACACATGCCTCGACCACCAACGAACACTGTTTCATTATGTGATCGTTTCTTTGCCCTCACCACCCTCGGCATCCTTGCCGAACTGTAGTAATAAACTATAAAAAGTCATACAATATCACTAACATTAGTTAATTATTTAAATGTTCAACTCCATATCTTCTGCAGCCTCTATCAAAGACGATATTAATTTAGACACTTCACTAAGTATAATACTAGGAGTAGGACCATTAAGGGTGGTGCAATCGATTTTGGGTTGTTACATTTAAAAAATATAATAGTCCATTCCTAATTAAAAGCTATCATTCTTAAAGTCAGAAAAAGAAAAAAATTGTGGGTTAATTCACGAGAAATTATTGAAGTTTGAAGTAATCATTTCGGGTTTTATTTTATCAGGCCTTAAGGAAAACGTCTGATGATAAAGATTTCAAATTTTTACAGTAAGTATGTGAAGTATGATCGGTATGGGATTGACATATTTTTTTCATTTTGAAAACACAAGTTAGTTTTGCCACTATATTTAACTCGTGTTACTCCCTCTGAGCGAATGCTATCTACAAAATTTTAATTTTAAATTGTAAAAATCGCGTTCTTATGGAATCTGTGTTGATTCTTAAAGAGACAATGCCTTCGGATTTTCGTTCTGTTTCCTGCCGTACGGCTCGTGGATGCACGAGCAGGAGCGCACTCGCCCTTCCCTTACTAACGGTAGTCCCCTTATCCGGCGTTATCTCTCCAGCCCCGCAATTAGTTACTCTCTGTCTTCGCTCTGCACTTGACGTCTCCGTTCTCGGCTCTATCATAACAAATAGTTTTACAACAAGGCTAATATCACTTAGTCTTGCTTGTGCTGAGCACACTCATTTAATTACATAGTGAATGAAGATATATGTGTGTAATGTTACATTAATACGTTTAAAATAACTAAACCATTCGAATAACATCGTTAGAGGTTAAATTGAATCGGATTCACTTCAACGCTTGACAACAAGGGCGCTTCACGTGAACTGGGCTACATGCTTTAAATTTTTTTCATTTTTTTCTGAACATGTAAAAGAATAACGAAACATGTCTTTTTCTCTGATAAAACACTGCCCTAGTTAGAATTAGTCGGGTTAGAATAAATAGTCTAACCGTCTGATTAATAATTTATCTATCTATAAGAAAGTATAGGCAGGAAAATTATAAAAAACTTTATAAATTGATAATATATTGATGATATAATTTGACCCAGAATGTAGGATTATCTTATAATATGGCTCAAAGTGAAATATTTGAAGATACGCATAAGATTTACGAGGTGTATGTGAAAGATACATTCAGACAAGTAATAGACATGTGTTTTGTTTAAATAACTACTTTGAATAACAAATATGTCTTTTCCTAAAATTATAATAATAAAAAATATGATTTCCTCCAGTCATAAATAATTAAAAACAGTATCACTTCCTAAAGGTATGAGGTTGATTGTATTAGCTAAAGTTTAACTCACATTCGTACTGCAAAAAATTTATTTTCTGTCGTTTTTATTTTAGCCTGGTTACACAATTGCTTATATTTTCTAATTTAAAGGTAAATAATTCCAGTAAGGTGATCGAAAACATATTTTAATATTATCACTTCTCAAAGAGAGTTATTCATTGAAAAGTTAACCTGAGCTTGACGGCCTATCCTCGAGGATTTCAGTCAATTTGACATATAATCCAATAAATTTAACAACTATCTTTACGCTATAAAAATACCAGTTTCTCTCTATTTTCGTTCTTTCCTAGAAAATCGGGCAAATCTTTGTCTAGCCGTAGCTCGCTAACAAAACTTTTCCGGACATACGTTTATATAAACTCTTTTCATTATTTTGATGTGAGGAAACCACCCGAGAAGTTTGTCGGGTTACTCGTGAGACATCCTGTATAATTCCTTTTAAAATTTACCACTGCCCTAGTAGGACACAATCTTTAATTTTCAATTTGTCTTTCTGGTGCTTTTAATAATTTCATCTTCCCTTCATAAAATACAATTTATACAACGTACATGAAACATATCGACAAATCATAACACGAAAATCATTTATAGAAAATGCAGCGTGCAAAAATAAGCATATTTAGCTCGAGAAATAATACATTTTGAATTATAACAAACGGGAAGTTATGCAGTAAAATTTAGGCATGATCAAAAAGTTCTAAACTCAAAAAACACAAACCAATGTGCAAAATGTTTATAAGTCAGATAAACAACATAGTAAAAAGCGAAATAATGTAATAGAATCCTTTAACAAATTTTATTATGTTCGTTTTGGCAACAATCCACGCAGAATGTGAATAAAAACATTCAATCTACGTTTTCTTGTCAAAGGCCAGTTGATAACTTACAGCGTCTTGGATACCACATATCTTCTAAAAGTAGTAAAATCTAATATAATGAAGTCAACATCAGGAGAGAGAACATCTACCAACAGCTTCAGGGGTTGCGGATGAGGTCAGTGTTGAAGGAAAACTGTGGCATATTGCTTTGACACTATTTATCTATGTTATTTAATTATAAAGACTAAATTAAATTGAAGTCTCCAACATTGCAACCATAGTAGTCGTCTACATAGTTTGACCTCTTTCCTCTATGGTGCTGGTGCTAGTGCTGACTGACAAAACAACAACATAACCATCAACATGGCGACTGTTGTTAAGGTTGTGTGATGTGTTTTGTCGTATAACAGTAAAATTTTGAGAATTTCTATAATGACTCTTAAAAGTAATTTTTTCATAAAGTTGATTCAGTTTAACTCGACATATATTAATTTTTTATGAACTTCATATTGCTTTAAAATATTCGGTGAGTTTACTACAGTTTTCTTATCCTGAGGTATACTAGGCTTAATCCTCTAAAATAGAAAGTTGTAATTTTAAAGATATAACGTTATAAGTACAGTTACAAATTACTCCACAAAATATCCATTGCTGCTAGTGTACTATTTTCAAATAAGAAACTTCTAGGCTCTAAGCTATATGCTAGTCTATATGAAATTAGGCACTAGGCTGAATTTGGACAACATTTAAAGTGATTGTGATATAATTACTTTAAGACTTGCCAACCTAGAAGTATTTTATGTGGAACATTTTGGATACTTATTAATGTTACTTACATTAACTAAAACATTACAAAACCACTTTTAGCAATTTCCTATAATAGTAAGTTAAATAGCTTGTTCCCACAACCCCTTTTTAGGTGCTCACATAGGCCTACCATATATTCAATTTCGGTTGATAATGTTAATGATTATAATTTTTAATTATCATTACCCTTTAAGTGCCATAGTGACGAATTTCACCACTATGTAGCCAGCAGTATAAGGGTAGAGTACAATAAGCAGACCCGGTTTTTTATATTGATTAGTACAATCATCGATAGTTAATGTTCATTTATCGAATACGCGTTTATAAATCATATCAACATATCTATAGCCACAATCACAATCATATTTTAAATTAAATATAATAACTAATACAACGTATATAGTGATAGGCTAATCTTATAAATAATAAATAAGCTCTAACGATCAAACAATTAGAACTGGAATAGGAAACACTCATAAATAATAATGAAATGATAAAAACATAACAAACATTTATAACAGGAAATACAAAATATGTGTAATTATTTGTATGTTTTCTCCTGTATAGCAATGATTAACCATTTTCGAGAAGTAGTTGGAAGCATCTTCTCTAGAAAACCTTACTTCTCTTCTGCACAAATACTTACATAGATGATCTGCAAGCAGGTTGGCTAATATGCCACTTTTTAATCTTCGTTTCATGGTCCTCCATGAACTTTCGACTGTCTGTTATTATCTATAAAAGAAAATATTATATGAAAAAGTATTTATAGTTGATACAAGTTAGTTATTGTTCAAAATCAGTATCGGTTAGTTATATTGAAAGTTATAATTAAGTAATATCGTTTGATATAAAAAACCGGGTCCGCTTATCGGTACCCTATCTACCGTATGATAATAGGCCACCATGACAATCGAATTCATTGATATTCATGATTATCGAATAATCAATATTCATGAGAAATAAATCCTCAATATAACTACTGAAACCAAATTATGTTACAGAAATTTCAAATTACAGTATAATTTGGCTGTTTTTGTGTCTTAAAAAGTAATAGTTTGATGATGAATAAAAAACTATTTAGGCTATGTATAATTATAAAATTTGACAAATACAACATTGTCATTTAGTTACTTCTTTACTATTTTGAAGGATAAACATGTCTGACACCTTGTGACATAAATAAAACATGTACTTGCGGTCATTAGAGATTGGTATAATACCGTTAATAAATTGGTTAATAATTATATAATGTATTAGTGTCAGTAACAGGTTATTCAGTAGTAATCTATTACTAAGGTAACATGCTACCAGCAACACTGTTATTTCAGTAATAGCTGGGCTGAATAATTTGGAATTCTCATAACGAATTTCTGGTATTAGGTTACTCGGTAACCAGTAACAGCCGAGACTAGGATTTAACAGTTCTGCTAAAGTTTTCTGGTATTAGATTACTGAGAAACCAATAATATAGTAAAGTGAGCTGGATGGAGCAGGGACAAAAGATCAGATTATGAGATACGCTGATATATTTATCCAAATAGAAATGGACCTGTACAGGCTTAATTTTAGAAAAATGAAAACAAACCCAATTTGTCATTTACTTAGTTGTTCTTAATTTATATTCTAAAGTAGTTTGGTTACTGGAACACTGTATCAATTGACTAGGTCATTTTGGTGATAGCGGTATTTCCCATGTCTAGTAGCCATTACTCAAATACTGTACACATAATTTTACTTTGTTTGAACAATTTGATTAATTTGGAACGATAATGTCGAACTGAATTACGCTATAGGCTTTTAAGATTGCATTAACAATATTGTTATTATGTAAAACTGTGTAACTGTTAAATGTAAAATAAAAACAGGTGGCAATTATTAATTATGAATATCTAAAGGTTAAATGTTTTTAATTTCAATGATTTATATGTTTCTAATTGATCAATAATCATGAATATTGATGAATTTGATTGTTATGGTGGCCGTTTATTATACTGCAGCCAAACTATTCAACATAATTCATATTCTGCCCGTCTTCTCCTGAACAAAAATATTTATGGCCTCAGTGGGTGGAAATACAAATAACTATAGGCCTATGCTTTTTAATATTAGAAATGGAAATGTCACTGTGGTTATATTTATGTTCTGATTTCGCCAAGTAATTGTGTTTTGTTTTTAAATGAAGAAACTGACATTTTTATGTAATCAAAAGCCATTAAGTGGTTTGTAAGTATATTGTACACACTTATGAAGTTAGGAAGAAGTGGTTTGTAAGTATATTGTACACACTTATGAAGTTAGGATTAAGTGGTTTGTAAGTATATTGTACACACTTATGAAGTTAGTGGTTTGTAAGTATATTGTACACACTTATGAAGTTAGGATTAAGTGGTTTGTAAGTATATTGTACACACTTATGAAGTTAGGAAGTTTTTTGAAACGTTAGTTTAGTCCATTTATTAATCCATTGGGGAAGACAGACAAGCTGGTTTCGTCCCGAGCGGTCTGGGATGAATGCCGAGCAATAAGCTAGTCTCACCATCTACTGTATGTTTAGGTATTTTTTATTGCTACGGGCTGTTCTAGTTCTGAAATTACCTGCTAGGTATCTTTGATATGGTCTTCACTAGTTCTTTTACTAAGTGGAAAATGCATTTGATTTTGTTGCGACACTGAATTTATCACCTGTTTGTTCGAGTGCTTTGTCATCGTTTTCATTTGTCAGCCACTATATGCAAGGTTAGGTGTGTTGTTTTGTTTTGTTTAATTGTGAATTAATCAAGATGGAATTTAAAAATTGATTTAATGATTTAATTGATTTTGATGTTGCTATTATTAGCCATTGATTACGACTACGATTCTAATGGCAGTGACAGAGTGATGAAGGTGTGCAAGGTATAGTTATTTCCTGTGCTGAAAAGTTGTCTGTTGATTCACGAGCTTTGTGTTATGATGATTAAATTGAATGTGAAGATAATGATGTAGATTTATTCCTTTCCTAGAGGATGTAGTGTGTATTCATTCCTTTACTAGTCTTAAGCCTATGAGCACTACTACAACAATATTAGACGATGAAACCTCCTATGTAGAAGACAATGTTGATAATGTTATTCAGACTAGGCCTAAACATCTAGGTTCATTTAAGGAAGCCTTACCTCTCCAGAATAAAAGAAAACATTACTGATCAGAGTGGTTCAGGAAATAAATGAATAAAAACCTAAATTTTAAGACAGTGATTAGCCTTGGAAATATGAACCAAATGAGTCTAAAACAAATTCTTTTGAGGTATACCTTGTGTAAATGCAAGTACATTACGCATCTTAGGAGGAAATCCTGAATTAGATTGTTTTATGCAGTTTGTTAAAGATGTATCTTGGTAAATTATATACATGGAAACCAATGACTATGCATAAAAGTATTTCAACGTTCTGGGGAGGAAACAACTCAAGTGTGATTCGGAAAGGTCTGATGTAATCATCGATGAGTTGAAGGCCTATTTATGCCTTTTTCATTCCCAGCTAAGGTATGGTATAACAATTTAGGGAATCAGGACTAGTGCTAAAACTACTTTCATTTGCCAAAAGAAAGTATTTGGAATTATTGTAAATGTTGGCAATAGAGTTTCTTGACCCTTCCTTCCCTGTATATTTATTGTATTTGACTTATTATCAAAGAAAAATTTGATAGTTTTATTACTAGACAAATTATACATTCCTATTGTACTAGAACAAAATATATGCGTGAACAGAAGATGAATGTTCGATTGGGAGAAAACCAAAGGCACTTATATCTATATGAGGATTAATCTTTTTATTAACATCCTGAAAAAAACATAGCATGTGTCTATTAGTAGATTTTAAAATGTTTTAAATAATTGGCTTGTTGATAACACATTTTAATCTTTAAATGAATACTTAACCTGGATATTAGTGCTTTAATTTTTTAATAATTTTGTTAATACATATATCTCCTATTTTTATTTATTGTTAGATTTATTTTATTGTTATTTTTATATTTGTTGAATTGTTATATATTTATTGTTATTTATTTACTATTTAATTTATACAGCATATAATGTTTTAGGTATAATATAATATATTTAACAAGATGCTGCTAACACCATATTTACTTCTTTTTAATGAGCAAATTTTGGTGTTATTATTATTACAGTGTATGTAGAATTTACTTTTACTAATTTTGTAAATGTCTAAATCACTACACTTGTTTTATGGAATACAACAGGTGTGATAGGAGTAGACCATTCCTACTACACCTGTAATTATAAGAAAACGTGACGTTGTCCCTTGCATTGTCATAAATGCTTAAAGACAGTAAAGACTTCTCTATTCTTTACACAGTGTTATAGACACATTGTAATAGAGTGTATGTCCACTGTGTATAAGAGATTAAAATAAGTAGATTTAGACATTTTGTCTGGTCTTGATGTGTAATGTTAAGACTGAGAGGCAATTTAGGCTCTGTGAACTTTGATAAGAAGATGGAGTGATATAATTGTGGTGTGATGTGAATCAGCCTCCTGTTAAATGCTATTTATTGCTGTATAAGTGAATCATTCGAGGTTAGTGTTCTTAGGTTTACTTAAACCGGTGAATTTTAAAACCGAATTTAATTCAAATCACATAGTAAAACATAATGTGTGATCTGTCATGTTGTCACTTGTCTAATATTTATTCAAAGTTTTTTTTTTCAAATTTTCTCTTATCTATAAAACATAAATTATAAACAGTGTACAAATTTTCAGTGCTGGTAAAACTATTTGTAACTTAAATTCTACTATTTAATTATTTGTCAGGTTTTATTGTAGGCTTTTTAAATAGTTGTTAAAAAAATAATTACTGTATTTTTTATTCCATTACAGAAATAAAAATAATCTCTTCTTTTTAATAAATGATAATAAGTTCCCCCCTTTTAAACCAACAATATCAATATAATATAACCTTCAAAGCGACTGTAAAAGTGTAAAAAATAGTCTTGATGCACTTTCATTCAAATATGTGTATGTCTAGTTCATTGTTCAACTCTTTAGGCTGGAATGGTTCCATGTTGAGTATTATGATAACGAGTTTGTTGTGAATTTTAATTAAAGTGTTTACCTTTAATAAAACAATAAAGTTACCATTTGTAAAGTTTAAAATGGAAAACATCAATATGATTTGGTAACTTAAAACCATATTGGTGAATAAATGCTTATACCATCAGTTTTTGTTATGTCATGTGAGATGTCATGTTTTTTATAAAAATTAAGTAAATGTCACTTTTTAAGATAATGGTTTATATGCCTAAAGACTTACACGTTTTTAAATTGTTGAGTTTTACAAAACTACAAAGGTTAAAAAAAGATAGTTGAACAAAGTAAATTGTTTCATGTAGACCTTGTGTAGATAAATTGTCTACCTTTGTAAAATTGGAAATGCAATATATATAGTGTTTTTATTAATACAAATAACACTTGCTTACAAAATGTATGTAACAATTTTGTTTTAAATTTATATAAAAGAAATTTGCGTGATAATATTTACATATCAAAAATAAACAACAATTTTGGCCTGTTTCATAAGTTAAAAATATATGTCAAGCGATGAAATTCTTTGAGTGAGAATCAATACAGAGGTCTGGTGCAAACATTTGCTATATCTGTTGGGTTTAAAGAGTTATTATTATTTACAAACTGAATAAAGAGCTTTGAATTCCATAAAAAAAACAGGTCGCAACCAAGCAATTTGTATTCCAACCACTCATTAGATTTATTAAAATATTACATATAAATTAAAACACCAAAAATTAAGTTTATATAAACAAATTGGTTTATATATCTTTTATTAAAGAACATCTGTAGAGCTTGATAAGATAAATCACTTGGATCTCAAACATATAGTACTCACTTACTTACTACAGTTTCACTGAATTGGAATTTATATAGTAGATGAAAGAACTGATTTCTAATTTGAAGAATCTAGATAAGATTAATTTGGAATTAATAAACAGTAGTTCACTATTAATAAACATTAAAAATAAAACACAAATACTTATGTCATCACACAGACGAGCACACTTTGATTAATTTGAGAGTCAGGCAGCTGTACTGATGTGACCTTCAGTGTTTATTTAATTATGTGTTTAATTATGAACCATTTTACTCCCTTATTTTTGGTCACATAATCTTAGGAGTTGTTTAAATTTAAAAGTTTGATTTTTACTCCTCCAAAGGCAATGTAATTTTTGTAGTATACCTATTGGTGTCCCAAAAAATCAGTATTGTAATAGCACTCCCAACACATGGGGAAATAGTTTGATAAATTATAGTTATAGATTAGATACGTTAGGTAACACTCATAATGAGGAAAGTTAAGTAAGCAGAACTGTGTTATTAGGCTTTTAATTTTCGTCTTTTTAATTTAAATAATTTCAACTTAGCATTCAGTGTGCAATTTATACAACTATTTGTTACTCCTATATTGTAAACAGTCTACTTTAGTTTTTAAATATTCAATCTTGGTGTTCTCTTATGCCTCATTTCATTAAATTTAATTTTACTTACGGTTTAATTACTTGGTTATCTATATATTCCACTGGCTGGCTAGTACAGTTGTATAAGCTCATAAAATTATATATTGATTATTATTGAAATATTAACATGTTAATATTAATATATTTAATATATATTTTATATATTATAATGTTAGTATGTTCAGTAATACAGTTAAAGTGCTTGGGAATAAAATTCTATTGATTTTAATGACATATATATTTTGAATTTAACTAATCTAGACAAAACAAACTATCAACAACAAGAAACTTGGAATATATTAAAATGTAATTGATTACTTTATTATTCTAATCAGATTGTTAATATACAAAATTATAATTTGCATTGAATTAAACTAGGAAATTATTGTGATGGGATTCCCATATACTCATTGAAAAGGGAGTTTATTTTTATTAAAGATGATAATCACATAACTCTGTGGTTTCTACCACACTGTCAGTTGATTTCGGCTCAACCTGGTAGATTCTAGGAGATGATCTCTGGAATAAATTGAATCGCTATTCTATTCTAAGCTCCGATGACACGCCTGTTCACAACATGCTATGTCATAACAGCAATATAAATGATTGTCTTTAATACCATGTCACCTGAAAATAGAATAGACACCCTTAACTTAAACTTAACTTGAACTTAATTTTTAGTTTGCTACTAATTCATTCAAACAAAAGTTTTTATAACTGTTTCTTATCTTACGACTCTAATGATTTTCTTCAAACAAGCATTAAGTTTGAAAACACACTTGTGTACTCTTTAGACTATGGGATACATATCTCAACCAACCTGGGCCTGACCCTGTGTTCCTTTCCCTTCCTGTGTGTATTTTGTTCTGTGCTGATATCTTTTATTTTTGATCGGTTAAACCAAGCCAATCTCACTGTCAAAGGCGTGGTCAGATCACTCGATTCTATGAATTTGACAAGATAATTTAGACTGATGTGATCAGAAATATTACCTGTAGGACAAAGAGTAGAATGTAGCTTCCGGTCTAAACACATAACTTTGATCTCATTAAAAGTATTAGAAAATATGAAAACTACATGAAACAAAGTCACTTAGCTGTGTATGAATTACACCCTTAAAATAACATATCGATGGTTATAAGCACAGGCATTGTATGTCCAGTTTCATAAAATTTCGAAAACTGCGAAAACAAAGTTTGTATTTTGGTGGAAACTTAAACTAAAACTGTTGAATGTTTGAATGGAATAAATTTTGTTGGTCACATTTATTGGAAATGCATCTAAATAAATAGTTTGAACTTTCTTTAAGCCATATTTTTACAAATAATTTGTAAATCAAACATAGTGTTGGATATGCTATATGTGTGCACTTCTGAACAACAGATTTATGGACATGCTACAAGTATGCAAAACAAAAGCTGCCCCTAGATGATTTAGTAGGGACATGAAAAATCAACAACTAGTATAATAATATTATTGCCATACATTGTAGACTACTTTTATTTTTTTTACATTTCAAAAATAAAAATTACTACCAGCTATTATAAACCCAAATACAAATACAAATAAACAAAACATTAAATAAATTAAAATAAATTAGGTAGTGCTTCATGTAAACAGCTAAATGTGTTTCAGTTACATTGAGTCAGTCTTTCTGGGATTTATTCAGCAGTACTGTCGTTTTAGACATTTTATTACTACTGAGGTTTTATTTTCTTTACTCTTTTTGGTGGTTTTTTAGGCTCCTTGGTTTTCTTGGTCTCTTTGCTGAGTACTTTCTCTGGTTTCTTGCCTTTAACATCTGTTTTACTGCGTCTTCCTTTTTTCTTTTTGGTTGCTTCAGTCAGAGACTCGATTCCTTCTTCTTCCTCTACGACGTAAGGTACAATATCTCTTGCCAACTCCGAACTAGGAATTCCAGTGACAAAATGCGTGTATGCTTCTGGGATTACACCCGCTTTCAATAGGTACATCAAATCCTTATTCTTGGCACTGGAAACCGGAATAGGCTCTGTGTACTTCAGACTGAGAAGTTTTTGTTCCCAAACGAGTGGCGTCTCGAAATCCATACGTACATCAAGAGTAAAAAACTCTATTCCCTTGTTTAGTTCGTACTTGTATAGAATTTCAAAGGGGTTTGCTTTTTGAAACCTGAACGACTTCACCTTAAGCCCAATTCACAGTTTCTTTTTTGGTGTTTTTCGTTCTGTTCAATATTATATTCTTTCCCAGTTATGCAAATGTCAAAGATTTTCCAAAAATCCAAAATCACAACATTGTATGGTTTAGGTTTTTTACGAGCCATTGCAATCAAAAGTGCCCACTCTTGAGTGGTATAGATTTTCCTGTGTTTGCCCGCTCTTTCAATCGTGGCGTGCATTGAGTCTGCCTCTAAGTACAAGTGTCCAGGTTCCATGAACTTTAAGCCAACAGTTTCCAATGTGTGTCTTGTTTACAACATACATCATTTGATTCCGACTGTGGCCACCACAAGTGTCAGAAAACGTTGTGACATGTTTGATTCCCTTCGGAAGATTTGTCATGTATGTAATCAATCCAGTACCAATTTCGCTAGAGCCCTTCATACCGTTACATTCATCCTATTTTCAAACCATAGGTATATATTTCATCAAAGAAATCGAAAAGCTGAGTTAAACTTACCTTGAAATACAGAGGTTAGTTTTCGAGTTCACAATTATTGTGTCCACCTTTCCGTTCAGAGTTTTTGTTAAGAGGTTGAGGATTTTCTGCCCGCTGACTAACCATTTTTTAAATTTTTTAAATTTCAACCTAAAAATCTTCATAAGTAATTACGGTAATAAAAAAAATAATAAAAAAAGTCAATAACACAAGCTTTTCACAGTAGAGGTTAACAGCTCGAACTAGAAACATTATGACGGTCTTCGTGGTTTTGTTTATTATTATGGATTATGTTTCTGATGTGCACAGACATTGTAAGGCCTAAACCTAACCTAATTGTAAAACAAAATGTTGGACATACTATATGAGTGTGCACTTGAGATCAGCGAATTGTTTGGAAATACTACAAGATGCAAAACAAATACCAGAGAGAGTAGGCCTAGTATTTTCATGCACAATCATTGCAAGTCCAAAGAAACTATATCTGTGCTCTAACGGTATTTTTCTCTGATCAGCTGGTACTGCATCTCTGGACTGCTACTAACGTGGATGCAGTGTAAAAATAAGACATCATTCCAAAATGTACACATTTTTTTAGAAGAAGAAATTTTTATTAATTTTCGATTTATGGATTAATGGACATACATGATAACAAGATGAAAGACTACAGCTTTCCAAAGATATAAAATGTCCAAAGTGAAAAAAGTGGGACATACAATGTCTGTGCTTATAACCATCGATATAGTAGTAAGTAAAGATATAAAGTAATTTTATTATTTAATGAGGTTTCTAGGATACTTAACAAAATAGCCACACAACTACAGCCAACTCATACTGTCAATAAAATACTCTTGTATTTTGAAAAAACCAAATTTTCTATAATAATACAAATTTTTATTTCTAAGATTAAAAGAAAAGATAATAGCTTTCATCAGTCCGTTATCAAATATTCAAATTACCTTTGTCGTTCCAAGATGACAGCACTTTTATAACTGAATTCGGTTTGTTCCAACTTTCTTTGGTGCTCTAGACTATACTGTCAACAGCATATTGTTGAGAGCATATATTATGATGTTACAGTACAAACATGCTTTATCCTTAGTTTTCTGGTACTGGAACACATGTTTAGAATGAAATTGACATGTGATAACTTGCCTGCACAGGTCGGGATGGTGTTTGAAGCTCAGTTTGTGTTGGTCCTACTCTCCATCTTTGTCCTGCTCTCTGTGATCGTTGCTCTCTTCGGCTGTGTCTGCGGGTGCCGTAAAACTGTGCCCAAGTAAGTCCTTTATCTTATCATGTAAGTATTGAGGTAAGGATGGAATTTATTTTCCATCTAACAGAATACAGCAGGTAACATTCATGTCAACTATGTAATACTGTATTTATTTAAACGAAAATGTTGTATTTCACTCACTTAAATACAGGTAAGAAAAGAGAAAAAACAATATAAAGGATGACATATATAAAATCAAATGATTATTACTTTTGTATGTATTTTGATCATTAAAAAAAATGTAAGGCCTCATAGGCTGTCTGAATTAAGATTCCAGTATGCAAAATAAGCATTCAGGAAGAACATTTTATTTTTTATGTTTTAAAAATAAAAATCTGTTTAACTATTCTTAATAAAGAAAATTAAAAAAAAAAAAAAAAAACTACAAATCCTCAACTTGCAAAAGCCAAATTTTGACTATTCAAAATGTTGATCAGGGATATTTTTTTATAATTAATTTATTGGGAAGTTTATTGTAAATTCATGGTTTAAACATTTTGTAGGTTTTTATAATGAAAGTGTTATATATAAGGGGTTATTTTCCTTTTCTCAGCTTATTCTCGTATGGAATATATTTTCAGGGGATAGTGTTCCTTCTGTTATAAAACATTAGCAGAGATAATTTTTAAGTGTAAAATGTTGATGAAATATAGAGACAATGTAAATATTTTGTTTTTGAAGGTTTATACATAGATATTGAAATGTTGTTTAATATTATGAGTACATTTATGTTTGCTATAGACTACTGCTATGCATTCTGCTTTAACTACTGTCAAATAAAAAGATTCTCATAACACTCGTCAAAATGTGTCAATAAAAAAACGGTTATAGCATTAATCTTGGTTATTTTAATCTTTATTTAGATTTTAAATACAAATGTGTTATTTGAATTTTATTTGGGTATAATATTCATACTATCACCATTATCACACTTTATGAAACATTAAAATCATTTAGGATTTTGGTAACCATGTAATCACAAGTTTATCAAGTCAACTGCAGATAAATAACTAAATAACTATTTCTGCCTACATAGTAATCAACATGTATGAGGTAGAGTCAAAAATTTCCCGCAATTTGTTTACACATTTAATTTCCCTCAAAATACTCTCCTCCTGCAACAACACACTTGCTCCAATTTTCATACAGCTGATCAAAACACATTTGTAAATCATTTTGTGAAAGTTCTTTAATTGTGTTCATTGCCATTTCCTTGACATTCTTTAATTGTGTTCGTTGCCATTTACTTGACAGCCTCAGCATCTGCAAATTATTTTCCTTTTCAACAATGTTTTCAACTGTAGGAACAGGAAGAAATTGACTGGTGCCAGGTCAGGCGAGTAGGGTGGATGTTCTAGCGTGGTAACATTGTTCTTGGCTATATAATTATGTACTAACAAAGACCAATGTCAATTGGGGGTTATCATTAAGAAATCAACCAGGTTTATCAAAATGAAATTCGATGGCTGTTAAAATGATCACAAAGGATGTTGTGGACACTACTATGTGATAGATTTACATCAAATGCAATTTTGTCAATTGTTACTCACCAGTTTACATTAAAACTTACCACACTCGCTCAATCTCTTCATCACTGTTAGCAGTTGAAGGTCGTCCATTATGAAGGTCATCTTCAAAGCTCATGCAACCTTCACGAAAACGTTTGTGCCATTCATAAACTTGTCCCTTCTTCACCGCCTCGTCTGCGTAAGCATGAGTGAACTTAGTCTCACAGATGATTTTTGAATCTTAACGCAGAATTTAATGTTTGATCACTGTTTTTTATTTCCATTTTTTTTTTTATTGAGAACGTTAATATTCAGACACATCAAATCACTCTCCTCAAGAAAAACAATGGTAACTGACCATTAATACCAACAATACAGATATTGTCTCCCCAAAAGTAGTACCAACTGCTGCAAAACAAATTTCCCACTGGCGAGTGCACTGTTTGTATATTTTAATCTATTTTGGGAACTTTGACTCTACCTCAGTAGAAATAACTTAAGGCATGTTATTAATTGTGGTGCTTACTAATTGTAACTGCTTGTGTTGTGTATTGATGTAACTTTCTATCAAGGTCAGTGGATAAATCCTGACAAGATTGACCACATTTTCTGTTAAATCGGACAATCTATTTTGGGAACTTTGACTCTACCTCAGTAGAAATAACTTAAGGCATGTTATTAATTGTGGTGCTTACTAATTGTAACTGCTTGTGTTGTGTATTGATGTAACTTTCTATCAAGGTCAGTGGATAAATCCTGACAAGATTGACCACATTTTCTGTTAAATCGGACAAACTCAGATTGTCAGTTGAAGTCTAGAATAACTTTGATGCATGTATTTGTGTTATTTGTTATTTATTTGGCACATGTAATACTTCGAGAAAACCTCAAAACTAAGCTGATCAGCAGACTCATACCATCTAGCAGCAGAACAGAGAACTATGTACTGTTATCTATTTCATTGTTTTCCTGCTAGTCAAATTGTCATCCATCACAGATCAAAATAATACAGGTTATTGCTACACAACGGATTAACTCGTCAGCGGCCCTTTTTCCTAGTCAAAAATCGGCAATGAATATTCTTGGCAAAAGCCGTTAAAGGGTTAATGAACTGTACATCTTACTTTTACAATGTTTCCTATACTTCATAATGATAATACTTGTGAATAAAACAGCATATTATAAAATATGCTAGTATATATTATAAAAATTGTATATAAAGATTAGCATATTTATAAATATAAATAATTTTAAGGCATGGTGTATTGTTGAGTATTTATTTGTAGCATGTGTTGTGTACGTGTTTGTAGGAATGAATTGATGGGACTTGCCGGCATGGTCAAACTGACAAATCCCGACGAGAATGTCAATTTCAGCTCTGGCCCACCATTGGTGGAGCTGAATGCTGTCGTAATCCCTGCAACCCCTACCCTTGACCATCTTGCATCAGATCCAAATAAAAGGTTTTATTTTGTTTTTTCTTATTTTGCTATCTTTTATTCTTGCTTACATTATTAATTTTGCAAATAAGTCTTCCTAATTTTGACTTTTTTGGATTTATTACTTAGCCTTTTACTTCAATCATCACAATTGTAACATACTAACATCAGTGTGACTTGTCTTTATGTTAGTGTGTGTCCAATGACTACAGTTGTAATTAGAATATGTCCTAAACTTTCTTGTACTCTTCCGTTCTTTTCTTATAATGTGCTTTGTATGATTAATGTAGACCTAGAGTTGTCTAAGTTAAATTAATTAATTATTACAGATAGTTTCGGTAACACAACAATATAATACAATTCTTTGTTTAAGTTTGTTTTTTTACGATGGAAGGATTGTGATAGTATACTACAAGTGGTGCAAACAATTGTCATATTGTCGTTTGACTTCAGCAACAAGTAATAAAATTAATGAATGTACAGGCCCAACAATACAGTAACATCGGCTACTCGTAGCCTGCCAGACCTGCCTGTTGAGTCTCAGCGCACACGAGGTCGCAGTGCTGATGTCTTGTGGGAGGCTGCTGAACCCAATGGTGATACCAGCTCTGAGTTGTACGCTACAGTGGACGATAACAAACACGGTAATGTTCTCTCAATGTAGATCTTTTGCAAGCTATTCTGTTCATAATACTAAAGGTGACACAACAGTCCCTTATTATCACTGGCAGTCAAAAACCATAGGTTCCTTCCGTTCATTGAATAATCTACAGAACGATCATCCCTTAAAACGACGACTCCATAAAGTAAAATCAGCCTACTCATCCTTAAACCCCGATGTAATCTACACTTTATCTCACATGTTTAATCCACTTCAAGACAAACCTAGAGGATTAATACCTTAGAATTCCACAAAACTGTTAACGTCCTGTCATCTTAGCTGAAAGTATCAGTCCCTTCATTCCTTCTCATGAGAAGGGACCCAACAAACAACCTGATGAAAGTCCCAGATAAGTTTGGATTAACACAGGAGTTCACCTATCAAGGAAAACTACATGTATAGAAAGAGCTACTCTTTTCAGTGGTGCAAGTTTCATTCTCGGAAAACGAAAATTCTCTTCATTATGATACTTGGAAATAAAATCAGCACTTTGCAGTTGGTGCTAAATATGTGACTACTTTATAAGTCTCTCAAGTCAAGTGATAAGGTTTATCACAAATTTAAATACCAATTTGGAATAGTTTAGTTCATTGACACGTAGATATAATTTTTGCCAGGGTTGAAATCTTTGATGGTTAAACATGTCAAAGACATGGAGATGACATAGTGATTGAAAATGAGTTGTGTGCCATTAGGAAGATTACCACCTAATTAGTTCAGCTTTAGTAAAGCCTATTATTCATTGGGCTGGCAAAATTTCTCTTCTGTGTATGTGTGTGTCTGTGCACACAATACCATGAGATAGAATTGAACCTATAGACTCGAGAATTTGTATATTCCGATATCACTCAGAGACCTTCAAATTTTTCTCATTTTCGTCTGTCTGTTTTTTGCAGGTTATTTTAAGATTGAATTGGCCTACTGACTTGAAATATTGCATGAAATTTCATTCCCACATAGACAAGGTTGAGGTCAGTGATTGTCCAAGGGATTTTGGTGTGCGTCATTGAAGCCTATCACTCGGGGGAGGCAAAATTTTGTTATTGTACAAGTTATTCCATAGATTATTGTTTACCGATTAATTCGTATGTATTGGACTAGATTTATAGTAAACCAAAGTAATAAGTGAATGTACATGACAGGACGAGGAGGTGGGCCCAACGGCAAGCTGCCCCGAGACTCTACAATCGAGAGCAGTTATGACTCTCCTAGCCAGACCGACAACAGCCTGTCTCCTTATGCTAGGGTCAAACGAGAGCATCCTTACGATCAGGTCAAGCAAAGTAAGTTATTTGTTGATTCAACATCCATAGATGCTAGTGCTAATGTTAAAATACGAAAACTAAACTGTATTCCAGCATTAAATCTCAATTGTCATAAATAATATACTTAAACAAATAATTTTCTGTGCCATTGTGAGCTAAAATTACTCATCAAACATTTTCAGGGCCTCCAAATGTTCTACTATTTCTGCTTTTTCATAAAATCCAACATTTATTTAATGTTTCCACTGAAGTGGGAATCTCATCAAGTGATAAGATAACTTAAAATTTACAATTTTTCTGTAGAAAGTAATATAGTGCAAGAGTACAAAATGTATTAGTCCTTTGCACTCTGCAAGCCAATAAGTGTGGCCAATACTTATCCATCGTTTAACAACTGTAGATGTCCCCTCAGTTCGGCGGGCCATAGCTAGTTCGTGGCTCGGATGGTTTCTGCGTCAGCACTTGGTGCTTGTGTAACAGTAACGTCATTTCCACTCAGATTTCAATGGCAGCATTTGACCTTCGACTCTTTAAATGATATTCTCAAACTTTTTAAAAAAATATTTATGGAGTTTCTGGTGACTGTTATAGGTGACGAACACCCATACGCACATGTGAAGGCCAACAACAAAGCTGGGCCTAGCCATGCTCCAGACCCTGTCCTTCCTCTCAGCGAGTCTTCATCGTCTTCCAGGTGCTGTGTGTTTTAATACTTTTTTTTCCATTAAACATCACTGGAAGAATGTGTAAAATACGCGGAACGAGATTGGAATTAATATGATGAGAAATTAATCAAGCAGTGTATGAACAGTACATGCAAAAATAAAGTTGGAATGCATTTTCCAGACATATTTCATATGTGGTCGAAGTAAAAACCATTACAACTTCTATAGTAGTGGAAATAATTTCTCAGCCATTTCCATTACAGTAGAACCCCTCATATCCGGCCACCACGGGACCGAGCCCCTGGCCGGATAACGATTCGGCCGGATATAAACCAACCTACAGTACACAACACTTGACGGAAACAAAACAATTGTACTGTACTGTACTAACCGCACTGGAAATAATCAACGATCTGTTTACAGGTTAAACCTACTAGCTCAACTGAGGACAACACAGGAAGATGTAAACAAATAGATACACCAAAATAACGCAAGAGTCGTGGGAGACTAGTGCGTGCAACTGCGCGTCTGCAAGCCGTGGTAAATAAATTTCGATATTGGCTTCGGGAAGTGGCCGGATAAACCGAGGTGCGGTAAAACCGAGGCCGGATATGAGGGGTTCTACTGTACCACCTTCATTGTGACACGGAATGGTAATCATTTTAACAGACTGTACCCATCCAGATGTCCATTTTGTTTGACTAGCCAAACACCATTATTCTGCAGTAACTATTATAAGGTTAGGTCCATTCTGGTTTTTATTCCAATATTTTTATTAAAATTCCTGTTTTTAATTTCATTTTGATTTTGTAAACTTTTTAAAGTTTTTTGATGATTGATTTCATTTTAATTCTTGGTTAGTTGTAGTGTAGCTAAAAATTGAATTACTAAAAAAGCAGACTTTTCATATAACTTTATTTGTTATAATTTGTCATTGTCAAAAAAGAATTAAATAATAATTTAATTTTAAGGAACAAATTAAAAATGAAATAATAAATAAACCAACCTGTCATAGTATTTTGCTGTTACTTCTGAGAATGAGGTAGAGAGTCCACTTACAAGTCTGTCTCTCTCTATCCCAGCGTTCTCTGTCATCTACAGTAGACATTCCAGCAGCCACTGCCATTTCTGGGAGTGTCCTAGTCTTTAGGTGTTTTCATGTTTATGTCCATAGCCAACCTAGAACTGTTGAGTTGTTGGAATATTTATTAATATTTGTTGACAGTTCTGAGGATGAGGTAGAGAGTCCAGTAGCACCACCTCGCAGCCGCAAGTCTGTCTCTCTATCCCAGAGTTCTCTTTCATCTACCGTAGACATTCCGGCAGCCACTGCCATTGCTGGGGGTATCCCAGCCAATCACGAGCTGCCTTACATGACTCCACCTCTGCCCATCAACACCCAGCAACAGCACTTTAGTGGTGACTCTCAGGATTCTAGCAGTAAGTTCAACTGCATAGTAAAGCAAATAGGTATTAATTTGTACTGTGTATGTTAAATTTATAAATATAATAACTAAATCGAGTTGGAAATTCTTTTCGCTTATTTAATTGTTTAATATGTTGAAAATAAACATTTACTGATAAAAAACTTTTCAATAACAGCCTGTCAGAGTTGTTTTATAAGATATTAACATTGCAGTCTCTTGCACATTGCCACATAATTTTTTTTGAATTTGTACAGAGGGATATACCAGTATCAGCGTACGAGAACCGTTATCTAACATCCTCGGGCAGGTGACTCGAAGGCAAGATCTCATCGATTCCCACTACGCCACTGTCTCGGACGATTCAGGTAACTAGCCTTTGTTGAAGTAAATGTAGTATGAGACATATCAATGCAAGCCTGGTGTAGTGTTGTCAGCTGGGACAGAAGAATAACTAATGATGGGATAATCAATTGATAATAAGCTGTGAATTTAATTTACAAACCTTGAAAATACCCAAAATTGCGAATAAGTATGTCAACATGTGTTATCGCTGCGACTTTGTCTAAGGCGGTCATAGGCCCGGTTAACACGAGCGATAGTTGCGCCAGCCTAATCGCGGCGATCGGTCCTGGCGCAATTAATATTAAATAAAGCGAGCTCACACTAGCCGATCGCAATCGGCCGCAGCGTGCAGACGCGACGATCGCAATCGACCGCAGCGTGCAGACGCGACGATCGCAATCGACCGCAGCGTGCAGACGCGACGATCGCAACTGCCACCAGCCACCACGCGTGATCGCATCTATCAGCTAGAAATTTGCCAGGAAATGGAGGACGATTGGGACAACCTTCATACAACAATCTGGTTCTTAACTGGTTTTCTAGCACTGGATGCGTTCTCCTTTGCCACTTTTCTTTTTCATTTAACACTTACATTCATACAAAGAATTCAATAAATGCACAATAGCAGTATAACATACAGTACTTCTATGGTAAAATAAACTTTTTATTTGTGACAAACCGCAAGGTTTTTCACTTCATATAAACGGACAAATGGTTTGAAAACGATTGAACTGTTCACTGTTTACCAATACTAAACAGACCAATAATATTTTATCTAGGGTAGTGTTTATAGCAGGGGAGGTCTAGCCTGGATCATCCCAAGTCGTTTAGGCCGATATGTCTGTCCTTAAAACCATGGAGAAGATGATTGCTAGGTTTGTTTGGGAGGGATCTGTCTTGGAGGGCCCTCTACTTCCAAATCAGCATGCCTACACTTCAGGAAGATCATGCGACTCAGTCCTGTATCAACTGGTATACAGGATTGAGAAGATACTGGCAGCAAAAGAAGTAGCCATATGTGTCTTTCTGGACATCGAAGGAGCTTTAGACAATACAGGCACTCAGGCGATTGTCAATGCGGTCTCGAGACGTGGTATTGATGGTCAAATATGTGACTGGATAAGGTATTGGCTTAATGTCTCTGTGGTCAGACCTGCACTAATGTTTTGGTCTGTTTTATAGTGGCTAAACGGAGGCCAAGATGGTGGTAGCTGGTCTGGCTGGCATCCAAAGGATGGCTTGCCTTGCTATCACTGGGGCTTTTCCAAGTACACCAGATACAGCTCCAGACTGTTGCCTCAACCTCGCCCCTCTGCATATTGTCATTCAGGCTATGACCGAGAGAAGTACCTACTGTCTTCAGCAGGTGGGACTTTGATCGGCCCCTCAGATAATCTCTGATCAGATGCCACAAAATATTTTTCTTTGACAAACCTTTTAGACTTGTTATACCTTCTAGGGAGGATTGGTCAGAGGGAATGAAATCTCTTCAGCGGAGCTTGAGTGGTTTACAGACGGCTCTAAATCAAAAAGTGGCACTGGCACTGGAATTGTGGGAGTGAGACCATGTAGAGAGCTGGTGGTCTCTATGGGTCCTTATCCCACAGTCTTTTAGGCAGAAGTCACAACCATTATGGAGTGTACTTATGAAAATCTTTGCCTGCGGCTTAGGAGTAAGACAATTAGCATTTTCACAGTTAGCTAGGCAGCAGTGAAGGCATTAGACTCTTTTGTATTTAACTCCAAACTTATCTGGGATTGCTATCAAGTTGTTTCTTCCTTTGCCAGAATCAACAATGTGCCTGTTCATTGGGATCTTGGTCATGAGGGGATCCCTGGAAACGAAAGAGCTGATTCCCTAGCCAACCTGGGCTCAGCATCCAATATAATGGGATCTCAACGGTTCTGTTGCATTTCTAGGTGTGAATCCTTTGGGGTTGTCTTGAAATGGGTTCGCACTGAACATGATAGAAGGTGGAGGCTGCATCTGGGTCTGAGAATAAGCAGAATGGTTCTACGCTCGCCTTCCCCTAGGGTGGCATCTGACCTTCCCTCACTAAGGAGATCTTCCTCAGTACTTTAAGTTAACGGTTTAAATTAACACCTGTTTACACTATCACACAGAACGTGAGCAAAAAATTGTAATAATAGAAAAACATGAAGCATAATCAAACTGCGAAGAACAATGTGGATGTAAACATTTAAAATGAAGCGAGATACCATTGCGTCACCTCATACTGAGAATCAGTTGATATGACAGTGTGGCAACGCCATCAGGTGAGGGATGAAGTGGGGTGCGGTAACTGCCCATATGTCCAGGCTTGCAATGTGTCTTTTTTTTGTCCTGAGGGAAAAGGACGGTTTGTCCCTGTGCTTAGTCCTAAAAGGACCTTTGCGCCTTCCTTACTTAAATTTGTGTCCTCAAAGTCCGAGGCTTGTGCAGAAGCCGATCAGATTTGAGGGCTCCTGTTCTCTGATGTCCTTGGGGCTGGCTGAGGAGATATGCTCCCAGGAATCTTTTCCAAGTTTCTAAAATGGCAGGACAATCTAACCAAATATGCTCTGCTGATTCCTCCTCTTCTCCACAGAGTGTACATTCGTAGTCTGGCTAAGGCTCATAAGATATTTCCTTAGGGGACCTTGTCCTGTCAACATCCCCAATATCAGTCTTATATCCTCCTTACTCTGATCCAAGAGAGCTGCCCACTCTTTATCGTAAGGAGAGATAAACATTTTGGATAGTCTTAATCCTGAGGCTCTACTCCAATTAATGTTTCTTATCCTCTTTTCCCAATCTTGGACAAGAGCTTTGCTGTTGGAGAAAGCTATCCCGCAATCTGGCTCAGGCCCCACCATTATGGACTCTGCTCCCTTTTTGGCGAGGATGTCTGCTTTTTCATTTCCGTGAATGCCCTCATGACCCGGCACCCAACCGAGTAACATGACTTCCGCTTGAAAGACTGTGGCATTTTTTCCCCAGGAGCAGTGCCATGTTAACTCCTGGTCTGTATATTCTGTATCCTGCCCTAGAGTCAAGGCGTGAACCATCTGTGTTAAAACTTCAGAACTCCTTTTGTAGGGTAGGTCTCCTTTTAATCCATTTCTCTCTTCCATCGATAGAGACAGTATATGGGTTTTCAAAGGAGTATTTCTTAACCATTGCATCTGACACATTGGTTAGCATTTCAGCCTCAGGAAATCCTTGCATTATCTTCATGTGACCTTCTAAGGAGGTAGTATTTATTACCTTTGTTCCTAGAAGCTTCATTGCACTTAAAGCGGCTGTTCTCATCACCTCCTTTCGTAAATCCAGTATATCATTTTGGATTCCAATCCCCATTTAAATCCAAATAGTCTCTTACAGACCCCAAGGGCCATTGTCGCTTTGGATATTCTGTTCTCAATATGTGAGTTCCAAGTGAGCCTCTCATCCAGGATTATACCCAGATATTTCACTTCCTTTGTTTGATTTATTCTGATCCTTACAATGTTTATGTTTTTGAGTCCTGTGGATAGGGTTATGTCTAGGACTTCTTGTCTAGTTCTGGTAATAAAGGTGGGACTGGACCCTCTATTTTCCAAAAACTAAATCATTATAGAACATAAACTGTAGAAGTTCCTCACCTCTTGGGTTTGTTTGTGCTTCCCCAGTAGGTATGGTGAGCATTGCAGTCACAGCCGAGAATGAGGGCTGAACCTCTATCTCTGCAATAGTCTTCCTATTTCTTTTGGTGGGCAGCTTGTTGACAGGTTGGGGAAGTAGGCTGAGGCTATGGTCACCTCTTTCACCCCTTGCTGTGATGCCACTTTCACAGTAGCCGCCAAAGATCTCTTGTTATCAGATCTGTAATAGGAAAGGCTGTTATATTTTTTGAAATTAGTATACATGTTCTGGGATTTTCATTTGATTGATCATATATGAGATTTCCAACCTGAGTCGCCAATCCTCTGATGCAACCTCTGTTGATCCAAGGTTCCTGGATTAGGGCGATATCCAGGCCTGTTGAGACAAACCTCCTACTCAAGATGTCGGTTGCGCTCTTAGCATGGTGAATGTTAATCTGTATAAGGCCCATACTTACGCTTCTTTTCCACTTTTTGTGTACTGCTAGAGCTCTCTGGTTTGTTAAAATGTTTTGGTATTTCTTTACGCATTGTGTTCCCACGAGTAGCGGAGATCTAAATGTCATCCCAAGCATTGTCCCGCTCTACATGGGGGGAAGGCTATGTTTAAACTGGAGTTTGCCAGGTATCCAGAGTTCGCATATTAAAGACCAAGCACACCCTTGATCACGCAGCCCTTGGCATATGCTGTTCCACCTTGGCTTGGATAAAGAAAGAAATTTAGGTTTAGTATTAGTAGAGTATAGTTGGAGCAAGATTTTGGGGGAGTTTTCCCAATATGTGAGGGTAGTACAAAATGAAAAATGAGTGTGGTAAGGATAGTCAGAGAGAAGCCTGACAGATCAGCTCATCCTGATCGGAATAATCAAAGAAAACAAGAATTGGATCAGGCAGTTCCCAGGTGCACGTGCACGAAAATGTATTAAGTGCTGTATGTGTGTGTGTGTCTTGTGAAGTGCTGTAGCACTTAAGAAGAGAGAAGATGGTGGCTGTGCGTGTGCTTCATGGACTCTCTGGCTTGGCACATGTGTTGGCGTATGAAGACCCCGCCACTTCCACACCCCCTGATGTGTCTCTTACTATAGCTTCTTGCAATATTAAGTAATCAAGGCTAATATGTATTATGTCACACAATTAATAAACGTTTGATATTTCCGTAGATGAGATGTACGCAGCTATAGAGGAGCCAAACCAGCCATTGTACACCAGTGGTAGTGAGACTTACGCTCAGATTCGGCCAGCAGCAGCTGTGAGCCTGCAGCCCCCCTCCCACCCTCTCCCACCAGCCGGCAACAACCACTCGCGTCAGGGTGAGAACTTGCATTACTACTAATCCTAGTCTGTTTCCCCATGCTCCAATGGTTCTGACAGCTTAGGAAGCAGTAAGATTGATCTCTGCTTTCAATAAATTATTTTAACTGTAGTTGGTTCCACACACAGTATCTTTCCATTTCGTGGTCATCGGCAAGTGTTTGATATTTTGATAACATGAAATTGTGTTCAAATGTTAAATTCCAGTGTAATTGAAATATTAAGTTAATAGAATAAATGTGAATAGTTCTTGAGTTCTTGCAATAGAATTGTTGTAAAGTTCAAAATAAAAAAAGTGTTTTAATATTTTTTAACTCGTGAACTCGTGTGTGCTATGAAATTTCACAACATCCCACTATACAACTAACTTTAGCAATTTTACTTGGCTCTTTCAAGACTGTAATGAAAATTCAATTCTTAGCAAATATCATTTAAGGCAGGACATGATATAAAGTATGTGGTTTTTCTAACTCATCTTAATTTTGTAACATAAAAAAAATGTTGACACACAGTCTTAAAAATGAATGAAACTAGTCTAAAATTCATGCATTTAAAAAAGATTGGTGGAATTTATCTAAGGTAAACTATTATTTGCCAAAATAAGTTTATGGTGAGTCTAGCATGAGTTTTGTACAAAATACTATTGAAAATAACCCAGTTGAAAAAGTCTGATATTTTAGTTTGGTGTATTTCTTTGCAAACTAATTAGTGCAAAGAACAATAAGTAGACTGATGTTCCTCAGGCTAACAAGCTAGTAATATATTATACTCACAAAAACAAAGTGAAGGTTCTATGATTTCAATTGATTTGTGTAGAGTCATGGTCAAGTACAGGCAGCCCCAGCACTAGCCCTAAGCCTGAGAAGCGCCAGGCCAACTCCCCCCTGCCACGACCCCCTGATGCCCCCACAGTAGACGACATGTACGCTAAGGTTGTCAAGAAGCAAAGATCCACAGTTGACTTGGTAGAGAGTGTCCAGAAAACCGAGCTGCCAGGCTATGAGACTGTCCAGAGGTAAGGCTTTCTGTCATATTAACTTAGTGTTCTTATTAAGTGGATTAATTACTTTGCTGATGGCTTACTCGACTGTACAGGTCTCAGAGTCCTGCCGGTGTGGTTCCTGGGTACGAGACAGTGGCCAGCAACTGTGCCGGCTACGAGACCGTGGCAGGGGAACTGGACAGTCTGGTCCCCGGTTACGAGAGGGTGGCACCCTCGGACTGTGAGCCCAACTACGAGGAGTTAAGACCACAGGACGGCTGTGACGCCACATACGCCACTGTCGAGAAGAAGCGGAGTAATTCCAGACTGTCCAACTCGGAGCCGGACTACGCCAGTTTGCTCCGAAAAGACCCGGGACATGGTGACCCCAACTACGAGACCGTGTGTCGGGACTCGGACCCCAACTACGAGAGTGTGGAGTGCCAGGACCCCCCCTACGAGAGAGTGTCTGTGCCCCTGTGTAAACAAGAGAACGGGGTCGTCCGCAGTGAAGACGTCTACTCACAGGTCAATAAACACAGAACGGTGAGATGAGTGACAAATAGAAGTGTAGTTTCTTAACAGTTGATTGTTAAAATAATATTGTTGAACATTTTGTAATTCTATTTAAAAATTAGTGTTAAAATGTTACTCACATATATATTTATATATTTTTAATACTAACTATAAACTGAGCAGTTTGCCTTTCATAACTAGAATCAATAAAAAGATTAATTTATAAAAGTAATACTATATTAGATTAAAAGTTAACTTAGCGTTTTAAAAAGAACTTTTAATATTGTTTTCCATGCAAGAGAGTAAATATTTAAATGAATATTATCATTAGCAAAGAATGATGTACTTTTTCTTTTACTTCATTAGCTGTTTTTACTCATTAAATCTAATGTTTTTTTATTTAATACAAGGATAATTTTTGCTATTATTTGTCTAATTTTAGAGTTTTTCAAAACTATTTAAAATTTTACTGTGTTTTGTTTTGTGTTACTTTATTAAATGATTTTCCTAAAACTATATTAAAAAAGGTGTTAGATTTATTAAAATTGATAAGCTCTTGCTGAACAACTAGTATTAGGAACTCCAGACTTTAACTGTGCATATAAATGCTCTATTAATACATAGATGTGCAAACACTCGATATTTTAATTGAGTCATTAATTAACCATTATACAAAATGCATCTTAATTTCAAATTTAGTTATTATTTATTTACATTTGGACTCTTTGGTTGTTTATACACTATCGTTATTAATTTTGTAGAATTAATTTGTTTTCGACTTATAAACCTCCAATGAGTAATGGAAATTAATTATAATTGACCTACTGGAACTTAACATATGTAAAGGATAGATTGATTGATTTTATTCCTGCAATGATGCCTCCTTATGCATTGAAGACAAAACACCACAATGTATTTTAGACAAACTTTTACTTGTGATAATTTTAAATTAATATGGATTGTGAATTTAAACACATTAATAAAAATAATAATTTCTGAACCACGGGTATGATCCATTGGACAATGAAAACAGCATTTACTGTGCTGTAAAATCATCACCTCACGTCAAGAGGTTAATAAATTCAACCAACAAAAATTATTAACTTCATCAAATAATGATTTATCATAAAATAAACTCAGTTTGATAATCCAATTTGGTAATAAAAATAAGTTACAGTAAAAAAATTATGACAAACTTTGGTGGAATAAAATATTTTATTAAGTTGTATCTTTAAAGTAAATATTTGTGATATATTGAGTATATTACACACAGTTGTTTACAATGCATTTTAAAACAGCACCATGTTATTGTAAACAAAAGAATATGTTAATCTATCTATATAATGGGCACCATTGTTATTAAAAAAAAAAAACTTAAAACATATTTTATGTAAAACTTTAAAAGTTCCAGTTTATAATAAACATAAACGTTAAAAAAATTCATTTCTAACGCTTTCAAATTGGTATACATACAGGGTGTCAATTAAGTCTGGAACCTCTTTTTTAATTTTTGAACCATAATAGAAAGAAATACCAAAGTTCACACGTGCTTTACTGGTGATAGTAACGCACACATCTGCCCAATTACTGACCGGATAATCCCTTTGGGGGACGGTCCACAAGGAGTCAGACAAAATTCTTAAATAGCAGCATAGGTCAAGTTTGGTATCAAATTAAAGGTCTTACTTAGCAGAGTACAATACCGCAAATTGGACTTCAAAAGGTGGATTCATTTAGTAGTTATAGCTATTTGAATTTTAAAAACAATTTAACCCTCCAACTGGCAGTAAATTATTGTAACTTAATGTAAATTATTAAGTATTACATGTAAACACCAATTTTTAAGTACCTGTAATCAAAGTAAGTGTTCAAAATGTTCCCCTCCCATCATCTGACAATGTAGAAAATATCGAAGCCAGGAATCAATAATATTTTTAACCAATAACACAACTACTGTTAGAATGTGAAAGTGGCAGACTGAGTCAAACACAGCATCCACAGAAACTTAACGTTTGGGCAGGTATTATAGGAAATCAAATTATGGGCCCATTATTTATCAATGGTAATTTAAATTGGTGGACTCGTATCTAGCAATGCTCCCAAAATGAGATAATTCCTGCACTACAAGCTGCTCTTGGTCGACAATTTGAAAGAATTTATTTCCAACAAGATGGCGCGCCACCACACTTTGCTCTCCTTGTTAGAGAATACTTGGAATACAATATTCCTTCACAGATGGATTGGAAGACGTGGTGCAGTATAGTGGCCTGCTCGGTCCCCTGATTTATCTCCGCTGGAATTTTTTCTTTGGGGATATCTCAAAGATAAAGTTTATCGTACTAAGCTTCGAGATTTGGCGCACCTAAGAAATCTCATAGTCCAAGAAGCTCAAGATATTCCTCGTGACTACCTTCAAAATGCAGTGGATGGCTTTTACAACCGCCTAGGAAGATTGCCAGACGATGGTAATATAGGGGAACATTTTGAATTACTTACTTACTTTGAATCACAGGTACTTAAAAATTGGTGTTTACTTGTAATACTTAATAATTTACATTGTTCAATTGTTTTTAAAATTCAAATAGCTATAACTTCTGAATGAATCCACCTTTTTAAGTCCGGTTTGCGGCATTGTACTCTGCTAAGTAAGACCTTTAATTTGATACCAAACTTGACCAATGCTGCTATTTTAAGAATTTTGTCTGACTCCTATGTGGACCGTCCCCTAAAGTGATTATCTGGTCGGTAATTGGGCAGATATGTGCGTTACTATCACCAGTAAGCACGTGTGAACTTTGGTGTATTTTTTTATATTGTAGTTTAAAAATTTAAAAAGAGGTTCCAGACTTAATTGACACCCTGTATATACATAACAGGGAAAAAAGTTACAGACAGATCGTGTAATCCCCCCCCCCACCCCCCCCCCCCCCCACCCCCCCCCCCCCCCACCCCCCCCCCCCCCCACCCCCCCCCCCCCCCACCCCCCCCCCCCCCCACCCCCCCCAAGTTCTCCCTGTAACACAACACCTTCTGTAGCACCTTGTACACTGACACCACCTGAGTCTGCAGGAGAGGTAACGAGTCTCTCTTGTATCTGGCTGACATGCAGTTCTCCCTGTAACACAAACACCTCCTGTAGCACATTGTACTCTGACACCACCTGAGTCTGCAGGAGAGGGTAACGAGTCTCTCTTGTATCTGGCTGACATGCAGTTTCTCCCTGTAAACACAAACACCTCCTGTAGCACAATTGTATTTTTGACACCACCTGGGTCTGCAGGAGAGGTGGCTCTCAGGACCACACAGCCCAAATGTGCAATTATAACTTACCCGGAGAGAAACCACAAAGACCACAAATACTTTACCGATGCCTAAAACGACGAAATCTTGACCACGTTGAAAGCTTTTAACTTCAAGAGGACTGGCAAACCTGTCATCTATGCCCCGACAGCAGAAGATAGCATATAATATTTTTAGCGCTAAAACTGTCCCTATCCTTCAACACGGCCTGCCCTAAAATAAAGAAAAGGCAAAAAACACAGACTTAAACCCAAACACTTTCGCAGATGCAGATGCTTTAAAACTAAAAAACAGTTACCTAAAAGCTCTAAATCATTATGAAGTAACAGGAGACCCTAACGACAAGAGACAAGCCGCTGAAGTGAAAAAAACATATGACTTGAGGCTTAAGTCATTAAGAAAGGAGGCATCTAAAAATTACATTAATGATTCTGACAACAAGTCCAAGGCTGTGTTTGGGATGTTATAAACAATGTAAGAGTCAAGAAAAAACAGTCACATGAAATAAATCTCCAAATAGAAGGTGAAATATAGTCCGAGATGCAGGAAAAATTGCAGACCACCTAAACAAATTCTTCACCAGCATCGCGGAGGAAACCCTTAAAAAGTAATAAAAAGAGATCAAATGCAATAGCCCATTCACAAAAAACATTAAATCACACATTCTCAACCCTGCCTCACACTACTGGACCAAGAAATTAAAGAAAATAGTTAAAACATCTCAAACCAAAAAGTTCTTCCGGCAATGATGAAATATCACCAAAACTTTTTAAGAGCACTGTATCAATGAACTTAGCACACCACTGGTAGTTATATTCAATAAATCGTTTGATCAAGGACTTTTTCCTTCAGGAATGAAAATCTCCAAGGGTGTATCCAAAAACACAAAAAAGGGTTTGCCCAGCCACTGCTAGCAAACTATCGACCGATCTCCCTAATATCAACATTTTCAAAAGCTATGTGAAAGAATAGTCCTTAAAAGACTCCTGGACATACTGCAAACGAAAACTGTCTTCCTCACAAACGCACAGCATGGCCTTTATTAAGGGCAAGTCAACAACAACAGCCATGATTAAAACTCATAGAATCTGTTATTGACGACCTCGAAACAGCGAAAAAACTCTCTACTGCACTTTTTTTAGATTTTTCAAAAGGCATTCGACTGCTTGAGCCATGACCTCATTATAACAAAACTGGAAGCCTTAGGCATATCAGGGAAAGCCAAAGACTGGTTCAAAAGCTACCTAACTGGACGACACCAACTGGTGGAAGCTCAAGCACACAGAAAATGGCATTACCAAACATGTACAATCAAATACATTGCCAGTAACCCGTGGCGTACCTCAAGGCTCTGTGCTGGGCCCAGTCCTCTTCGTTTTATTCACTAATGACAATGCCCCCAACTTCTTCAGGACCACTGTTTTACCATCATGTATGCGGATGATACGACACTGTTACTAAATGACAAAACAACTGATAAATTTAGCCGTTACCGCATACATAGCTCTTAACATGGCCTATCAGTACTGCCATAACAATGACCTGGTCGTCAACCCTACAAAAACTAACCAAGTTGGATTTGGGCACCGAAAACGAAGATGTACCACAGATACCAGGCGTCACCTTGGAAAAGCCAAGTGAAATTTCTAGGCAGTAACTCTAGACAACATGTTATGCTGGACCCCACACATAGAAAATCTTTGTAACAAAAATTAAACACTAGTGTCTATGCAATTATTAAACAAAATTAAGGCCATTAGTGACCCTTAGCAACAGCAAGAACTGCATATTTTGCACTCTTCGAAAACACACTTAAGGTATGGCCTTGCCGTCTGGGGTGCAGCTTCTGCAGAAAACATCGAGAAAATCCTGGTCATCTTCAAAAAAAGGCAGTCAGAACTTTAGCCGGACTGCAAACGACTTGACCAGCTGCAGGGAAGCATTTAAATCATTAAATATCTTAACGATTGTTGGACTCTACATCAAAGAAGTTGTGATGTACGTGGATGGAGAAGATCTCTTGAGAGGATCGGATCTACACACCTACTGCCACACGTAATGCCAACCTCTACAACCTCCCAGCACATCGCCTCACTCAATATGAGAAAAAAAACCACATATAAAAGGTGCTAAATTCTTCAACCGTTCTACCAAGGGACATTAAGAACAGGAGAAGTGGAAGCAAGCTGAAATCAAGACTTCACAGCTGGTTGGCCCGAACGTCCATTTTTACTCCATCAACGAGTTCCTTCAACATGACTAAAACGATTCCAAAGAACGCTTTATCTGTTAAAACATTTCACTGACTCATTTTACAAATGTATAATTTGTATCTCTATGTGATTTGAATTATGACTATGTATAATTGACACCATTTCTGTTCTCAATTGAACATGTTATTAAAGGATGTTTTGATTTGATTTGATTTGATTTGAGGTTTTATATAACATTTAATAAAATGTTGATGAAACAAAATGGAGCAATTAGTGTCTTAGTACCTGTGATTAATTTCATGAACAATTTTAAATCGATTTTGTTTCTGTTGGATTACTAATGTGATTAATTGTACCTCAGAGTGCCTAATGATATTTTTCTAGTCCTGGGAGTTGAATGCAAGAAAGAATGAGAAAGTATGATCTCATATAATGCTGATGAGAGTCTGCTTGGATTACCTTCGAAACAGGCACAATTGTTCTATATAGATTAATAAGACAATAATAATAAGACATTTTTATTTATCCTTCAGCATGTTACATTACATTGCAATAGATATTGTCATTTAGTTTAAACAGTTATTCTCAGTTTTTATTCTTAGGTATACCTAAGGATTAGAAAGTAGATATAATACAAGTACTAATATTCAGATGAAATGTTGTACAACTTTTACAACTTTCTTACTACTTAATAGGCTACAACTTCATATCATATCTTTTATGGCTTTATAATATTCGTCTAATTTATTAGAATGGATTTTCTAGATAGCCAGTCATGTAACACTACTGAAAACTTTTTCTCTGCTAGATTTTGCCATGAAGTTGAAGCTGGTAGACTATTTGTAAATTTTTAAGCCTTGATACTTATGGTAATTCATGGTTCTAGTTAACCTATACCTTGGTAATTCAAGCTTATTACTATTTCTGGTATCACGGTAATGCGTCATGTTTCTTAAAAGGTATTTGTTTAAACCCATTTGCGGCGGATCACTGACGAGCTAGGCTCGTCACGCAGTGGCCGGGCCTAACGGTGACGAGCTCAGGTCGCAAAAGCGGTCTGCTTTTTAAATTTCCCTCCAAATAGTTCTGTCAATGTCTGATAGATCGGGCGCGCGATCGTCTTCACTTGTCAACTAAGAGTGTTTAACAACGGTCTACGTTTAGAGTTTTCAAAAGTTTTATAAATATCCTACAGATCACAGTTGTATGTCGAAGTTGAAAAATCATATTCATATGAGTTTTACTCTCTGCTTTTTTAGCGCTTTCTGATTGGGTGTTTTTCCTCAGTTGTTATTATAATACTTTTGAGGTTAGTGACACAACTAAACGACACAGACGTACATGTTGGTGGGTTTAGTCTAGACAATGGCCCGGATGTTGCAATCGATTCGCCCGAACGCTTTATTTAGACTATGATTCAGATATCATCCCTGCCACGCCGTAACCTTGCTCGCGTGTTATCGTTCCTACATCACGGATACCCCCAGCAGGCCCATGTTCCATCTGAACGAATACCTTCGCAGCTGAATTTTCTAGTATACAATAGCGAGCGATACGATGTGGCGCACCATTGCTGTTCGTTGCGGCCGCTGACCCGTGAATTAATTCGGTGCCAAAACAATACGATCCCGCAATGGGTTAAAATCTTTTCTTAAACTAAAAGTATAAAACATCAAGTATATACAAATTTACAATGGTTAAAATACTGGTTTTTACAAAAAAGTGGGTCTACAATGAGTTTAATGGCTTAAGAGCCAGTTAATATTCTTACTGCTTTTTTCTGCAGGATCAAAATCTTCTCTATGCCTACCCCATTTTCCCCATACCACCTAAACCATATACCTTATAATACTTTCAAAAAATGAGTAGTAGTAGGCCATTTGTACACAACTGGTAGTTACATGATTCCTTAAATTAGCTAGTAAAAATATTACTCTAGAACAATTTTTTTACAAACACTATCAATGTATACATTTCCATGAAAGTTTTAGAATCAATATATTATTCCTAACAAGGTAACTAGATTATTTAACATCATGTTTTATATTTACAGAATCTTAAAGAAAAAACAAGTAACTTTTGAGTTTTATTCTTTGTTTAATCGAAGGCCATTGATTTCAAACCAAGAGGTTTGCCTCCAACAAAGTGCCCTCAGACAACAAAATTAAAGCTGTTCCACATTTTTATGTACATTAAGGAAAGAGGTATCATCAGCGTAAATTGTGGTAAAGTTTAAACAGATTGAAACTTAAGTCATTTATTAAAATTAAGAATAGTAATGGCCCCAAAACCAACCCTTGAGGGACTCCAATATTTTATTTCAACAATCTTGGAATATCTTTCCTCCTATCTCAACTAATTGTTTACGATCTTTGAGATAAGATTCCCAAGACAGCTAGGTTTTGTACCATGAAAAACCGTAAAATTGCAATTTTGCCAACAATACATTATGCTGCCACAGTATCAAAGGCTTTGCTAAGATCACATAAAGTGACCTGAGCTGCACAACCGCCTTCTAAAGTTAATAAAATTTGTTCCACAAGAGTATCTATGGCCTGTACAGTTGATCTTCCAGTGCGGTAGCTAAATAAGGATTATGGGATTCTCCAAAAAATAGTGACAGATCTGAATCTTGAGCACTTTCTCATAAATTTTAGCCAACACTGGTATACATGAGATCGGACGATAAACTACTTGGTTTGATAGGATCCCCTTTTTTGAAAATGGGCACCACTCTACTTAAACTTTAAAAAAATCAGGAGATGTCCCTTCTATAATATTACGATTTATACAATATGTTAGAGGCTCCAATATTTCCAAAACAACTTCTTTTAATAGATCACTGGACATACCATAAACATCTCTCGTTGCTGAACTTTTAAGGGATATAATTATATTATACACCTCATTCAAAGACACTGTACAAAAAAAGTTAAAATTAAAAAAATGACTTCATTGTAGTGCATGATCCAAGACACCTCACTGCTGAACTGGGAGAGAGAAGCATTCATTTTAGAACTGATTTCTTCCACTGAGGTTTTACAAAAACTGTTGAAACTCATCTGGTTGGATATTTGGTTTTGTATTGGTTTGAAGAAGTCTTCCCTGCTGCTCTGTTGATGATGGTCCATGCAGCTTTACATTTGTTTTGAAGAACTTTCAATTATTTCCTCATTTTTCGCCCTCTTGGGCTTCCTTCAAAGCAGATCTGTAATGGCCCCTCAAATTCTTCAACAGAGTTAAAAGCTGATTATTTCCTTGTTTTCTGCACAAGTCTTTACACAGTAAAATATTTTTCTTCATAATAGCAAGCTGTGGTGTATACCAATTCAAAGTTGGCTTACTTTTTTTTGTTAAGCTCCAGATTAGACTTACACACCTTATTTTGGAAAGACTTTTCAAATAAAACCAAAAATGTATTGAAAAATTTTTCAAAACAAATACAGGCAGACTCATTCTGTTGCAAAGTTGCCATAATCTTCATTCGCCAACATTTTTCTAAACTTCACTATTTTGCTTTTTGTTATTGGCCTAAACACAACCTGCGTTTGATTTTTTACCAAACCATTAGTGGACATACACAAATATATTTCTAAAAACAGAGCATCATGATCAGATAAATCTGGTCTCAGAATCTCACACTTATAATTTTGTAAATTTATATTGGTAATTATATTGTCTAAACAAGATTCACCTCGTGTGGGTTTGTTTATTTGTGCAATACATATTATATTGTCTGAGTATATTTAAAAAACTATCAACACTATTTTTTTGAGTTCAAACATCAAATTCTGCATTTATATCTCCACCTATAACAATTTTACATTTTAGGCCAACTATGTATCTTAAAAGCACTTCTAGGGTTTGCAGAAAAATATCAGTCCTTCCCTTAGGTGATCTATAAAGTGAAAACTATTATTACATTTTCATTAACGAGTTCTATACCAGTCACTTCAAAATGGAGTTCTTGACAATACATGCTTAAGTCTAGTGTTTTAAAAATAGAATTGCTCACACCACCATGGTTATGCTGGCTGCGACAAAAAACTGTTTCCCAGTAAAAATGCTCTGGAACCAGAAGCCCAACTTCTTCTGACTGCAACCAATGCTCGGCAATGCAGACCACTGTGCAGTTATTCTTGTTGATCACCACTTCTAATTCCTCCATTTTGCGCTTAATTCCTTGTATATTTATAAATAACAACTTAATATTTGCAGAATTCTTTACCATAGTACGCTCAATAGTATCTATATTATTAGTGATATTCAAGTGATGGCAATACTAACCACATGTTGTATGGGTTTGGCAGGGAGTCTCTACAATCAGACATGTTCTTCTGGCAGGACAGGTCACACCACCAAGAATGCTGGATATGGTGTCGTAGCCACTCCTCAGACTGTGCTGCCTCCTGTAATAGTGACCGCAAGGCCTCAGACCGTGATACAGGAGGCAGTGGCACACTGCTACACCTCCCAGGCTCATGTCTCGACTCTTCCACATCCTCCTCTGAAGAACTCTGCCATAACTCCTCGTCTTCCTTCACAGTTTAATAATTGATGAACATTAATCTTTAAATTCTATCAAACAAAAAATTGTATTAACTGTGCATTTAAACTATATAAGCAAAATGCTGTATGTATTGAGGTCGTCTGCTGGTTGTATTACAGTTAATAAATATCTCAATTAAGTTTATTTAAATTATAGTGAGAAAACGTGTTAAAAAGAGAATTCACTGAATTCTGATAATGGACATGTAGTTTAATAACCAATGGTTAATTTAATATAAAAAGAGAGTACGGTGTGCAACAATTTTTCCTTTCAATATGACTTCTCCATTGATCAAGGACACAGTTGGTAATGACTTTGAGATTAACAATTTGATATTTGCTAAAGTGAAGGAATACCCCTATTGGCCTGCAAACATTCACGAAATTGAAAAGAAGCCATATAAAATTAGTGTACATTTGCATTAAACATGTACAATTTATAGAAGTTTAGAAAAGCTCTCGCTAATCTGCCAGAATGACCCTGCCAGTATAGAAGTTACTATAAGACCAGTTGGAGGGTCAAACAATTTTTACTTTAGATTACTTACACTGAGATCATTCGGACACTGAAACCGTTCATAGCCTTCACTAAGGTAAAGTGGCCAATCTATTTCCTCCTCTTGCACTGAAGGTTTTGAGATAACTCTGTCTACTTTTAGTGCATGTTCTGGTACACTAGTGGGGTTGTAAGATAGTTTCAACAGAAGGAGCAATACATGCCACTGTACATTCAGCTGAAACAGTAACAATACACTAAAAATCTACAATAATATTATATTATCAGTTTAATTAAAACTTGCACACTTAAAAATTAAACTTATAAAAGGTACTTGGAATCAATTACTTGGTTGAGCACTATAATAGTAGCAATATTTTAAGAAAATTTAGTATTCAATTGTTATACATCATTAAGTTTTTCTTATTGTTTAATATTTCAAAATAAAGAAGAAAAATTGATGTTTTTGGGAGTATTTGTTTAATAAAAAAACTTAAAAACTAGTGGTTCAAGTAAAAAGTACGTCTCCCTCTACTGATCAAAATTGTACGTTATTTCTATTTTCATCTAAAAGTAAAAACAACCATAAGAGTATAATCTTTTGTTATTACAGTCCATTATTGTTTGCTAAAATAATAGGCAGTATAGTACATACATTAGGTACTTTCCAATTTTATACAATAAACAAAACTCTAATTTTGAGATGCAATGGATTACTTTATTTCATTAAGCATTAGATGAATGGTTGTAATATTGTACATTGATACTCCTATTCCAGAGACAAAATTACTTATATTCATGGAAAACATTACTTCTATGATTTTACATCCTTTATTTACTTTTATTGCTATCAGGTATATTTTATTGCTAAAACTTGACAATTGAATTGTCTTTTTATATCAAAAACATTTAATGTACTTTTACTAACATTGTAATCTTTTTTTATATTAAAACCCATACATACTCCCAGCACATGTTACAGATTGATGTTTCATAGCACTCTACTATAATCTCTCTACTATGTTATGAAGGGTTTACTATTCTTATCAATCTTTCTTATGGTAATGTACGGTATATACATCCTAAAATTTATAAATAAATAAACATCATTTAAATATTACATAATTTGAAATTATATTTCAATTTCTAAAAAACATTTATTAACCCTTTTAATAACGAGATTGTTTTAAAAATTCCACCCACAGTGCAAGCTGCTGTTATAAAATCCAATACTGAAGGAAAAACATACAAATTTATTTTGTACCATTTTTCCTGATTTTGATTTTTTTATCATAAAAATGACAGATTGTGATTGACCTGTTGTAATTAAACAACAAGGCTACTAAACAAAATTATTAAATATACAATATTACAAAATTAAAAGTCAGGCATGTTCAAACTTTGTTTCTTTTTTCTAGTTCTTCCACCCCAGTTATGGATCATATTTAGTTTGATTTACTAATTAGGTATGTAAACATTGTTTTATTACATTAACAAGTTTTGTTTTTTTTTAAATAAGTAAACCTTTCCTGTTGTTTAACAATGTTTTAACATTTCAACATACTATTACTTACTAAAGCATTTAATACTTCTAAAATATACATATACTTATATTTTGTATTGAAATTTTTTTTAACTAGCAAAACAACTGAGAAGAATTTTTTTACTATGGCTTTAAACATAGTTTTATAAGTATTTGCTTTAGTAAATATAATGTTAAACAAATAAAATGTACAACCTTAAAAGGCACCATTGACAAAAAAATTCTAAAGCCCTATTAATTATTTTTGATTTATGTTTTATAGTATTTAACAAAATTCTGTTATCTGAAAATAATGAATATTTATTTATTCTAGTAAGTTTCATGAAGAAAACTAAGAATTTATCAAATTAATTATGTATATAACTGATATCCTTGTGTTATGTAACACTCTGCCATGACAACTATAAATATCAATTACATAGACTCGGTGTTTCTTACTCATTTTGTTAAATTTAGCAAACAAAACTTACTTAATTCTTTGTGATTCACAAGAGATTTGCCCATTACTTGGTTTCTGCTGATTAAAACTGCTCTAAAAAGAGGAACAGAGATTTGGAATGTGGAACAAATCATCTCAATCTTTTCAATATGAAAAATCATATACCATAGTAATTTAAGCATAAACATACAAAATTAATCTGGATACAAAATTACTAAGGACACAAAATAAAATTTAAAATGTCATGCATCATATAGCTGACATTAAAGATGCTTTCAAATAGGCTTAAATATCATTCATATGACCAAATACTATTTCCAGTGATTCGTAGAAAGTACCAAATTTAAATCAGCTGATGGTTGTAGTTAATACGTTTATGTGTACCTGACAGGGTACACGTGATCTTTCACAACTGCTGTTGCGTACCCCATCAGGTACACACTAGGCTTTTGTAAAACCGCTGTACGCCCGCTGGGGTACACGTTGCTAAGCATTTCCTTGTGTTTTTATTGACTTCTCCTCTTAGAGGTTTGTTGATTTGATACCGTGCTTAAATAAATACCTCAGACTATCGTGTACCCTGTTGGGCGCACGATTGCTTAATTTTTAAGATACCCCTCGGGGTACACACGCAATTTAAAATGTACATTGAAGAAACATATTACAATAAATTGTTTTGTGCAAAATTGCGAAGCCTACATATATTTCTTGTTATACTTAGTCCTACACATTTAATGTAAAAAAGCGATTGTTTTTTGCCGATATTATTGGAAAATTCAACAGAAAATAAAATAAGTCCGGAAATAAGCCAATGTTGTGAACGTGTAAAAGACCTTAACTACAATATGATAATTTAATCAATAATACAACATTTTAATGTAAATTATTTCATACAATTATGCATGTACTATATTTAAAATATCAACAGATGTGGAACATGCCTTTGGTATTTCTTGGAATTTTGTAAGCAAGCTTCACGCCTGTGGCACTAAAAGGGTTAATTAACAAACATTTCAATTTTACATCAACACAGTGGCTATTCGGATTAGCGTAAGAAGAATCTTCCAATTAATTCATAGAAATTGCTGATACTGAATGTCCAATAGGCTAACCCACAAAAAGGAACTAAATTTATTAAAAACTACGAAAGGTGGGCAAATACTTTTTTCCAACTTGTGAAGGCAGCTAAATATTAGATGACCACATTATGATACACAGTATCATCTAATTATCTAGTCATTTTCATTGCTTAGACAGAATATAATTCAAGATAAAACACCTACCTGTGAGTGCTGGCTGGAATCTGATGCAACATACTTATCTACCAATTCTTGAAGTCTTTTCCCTCTGCTGTTCAGACCATGTATTTTGAACTTTTCAACTATACCTTCTATAGACCTCTTCACAGCAGTAATATCAACGGTTGCAAAATTGTGGTAGATGATGTTTGAATAAGCAAATTTGGCTACTTCTTGATAGTTCCTGCTGTCTTCCTATGAACAAACAGGTTTAACATGAATGTCTTACACTTTTAATACAGCCTATTAAAAAAAAAAGTTAAAGTTTGGATAAATGTAACATTCACCCACTACTACAACTTCTAAACTGACTAGAATTGATATTTTATAAAAACTTAGTTTAAATACTGCAATAATATTATTTCTGTCTGTCTGTACTCAAGATATCTCGAGAATGTGATGTCGTTGCCATTATTAGTCATTTTGTATTCGAATTATGTTGTTTGTGTGATAGTAAGCTGTTTACCTATGAACAATATGTGTAGTTTAATACCACTAGTGAATTACAACACATAATCCAATAATTAATTTAATTTTAAGAAGCCTTTCAGAACCAAGGATTCCATCATCAGGCAACTTCACAAAGTTGCTTGAGAAGTCTGACAATAGAATCCTTGATTCTGAAAGGCATAGCAAAATTAAATTAATTATTGGAATATGTGTTGTAATTCACTAGTGGTATCAAATTAAAATATTTTCAATGCTCCAAGAATCTTCAATATGTGTAGTGTTTGATCTATCAAGCTTTTTTATTGTTTTGTCATTCTTATAAGTTGTAGTTACATAATAAGTTAAGATCATCAATTAGAACTTTTTATTTTCTAAAAAAATTATTGCGATACAGATCTTATGCGTACTTTATATTTTGTCCTAATCCAATCTTAATATGGTTTAATATGGTTAGATGAGTATGTAATATTTAGTGAACATTGTAGATGAGTCACGTTCTAAGCGACCTGAGAGAAGATGTATTGCACAAAGAGGAGAGAGATGAGCAGGAGCCCCACCACAGTACTCAATTAGTTTCTGGGGAAGTACGTATAAATTTTTGATAAATAAGTTAAAAGTGACACAAAATTATTTCATGCGTATTATATTAAGTAGAAGCAAAAGAGATAGCGTCTTTCCACTATATGTGCAATTGAAAGTCTTGCCTATAGAACATCTATACGTATACAAAGTTTTGAGAATATTTTATACTAGAAGCGGAAATTTAGGTACAAGTGGTTTGACGTATAAAACTAGAATTAGTGAAAGTAGAATCTTCAGGTTACCTAAAGTTAATAAAGAACTCTATAGACAGTCCATTCAATACGTAGGCCCAAAATTATTTAATCAAATGACTGATGAAATCAAATCGAGTAATAACTTAAAACAATTCTGCTCCTTACTAAAATTCTGGCTATTTACAAAACCTGATATTGCTTTTTTTAACGAGTGTATTAATTTAAGTTTTATGCAACCACCTATTACATTGTTTACATCATTATTATTAAACATAATTTTTGTTATAGTAGTGTGTACGTGTGAATGTATGTTTTGGAGTGTGGATGTTCTATAGTATGCATGTAAGTGTACGTATGTGATTTTCGGATATTTGTATGTAATTTTATGTGATACATTAATTTAATTTTCCATTATTTCAATATATTTGTTTATACATTTTTTTGTAATATTATTTATGATTTTAGTACATAAGATTTTATATTTGTATTTTTTTCATGGCTTGTTTTTTTATTCTTTGCATTGTCTAATTAGTTCCTAGTCACTCTATATTGTATAAACGTCGGCTATTATGTATTTATTTTGGTTGTAGTTTTCTGTAGTCTTGTGCAGACGTCGCGGAGAGCAGTCTGTTGACATTTTAGTTTTTTTTTTTAATGTGAGAGCAAGCTATAAACTGTTTATTTGTGTATTGTGCATCTGTTACACTGACCACCTACTTGTTTTTGGTCAGTGACTTCCTAAGTTTTTTCATTTATTTATAAACATGAATGTAAATGTTGGAAAATAAATATTTATTTATATTTATTTATTTATTTATCTTATATTTTGTAGCTTTGAGTTCGATATGGAATTTTACAATGTTTTTCTTTGTGCAAAAATATGGTGGCCTCTAGCTGAGAGTACACTGTTGTTCCGTTGTTTTAGACGGGTTTAATATGGTTAGATGAGTATGTAATATTTAGTGAACATTGTAGATGAGTCACGTTCTAAGCGACCTGAGAGAAGATGTATTGCACAAAGAGGAGAGAGATGAGCAGGAGCCCCACCACACTCTCCTACTGCCACTCCCCCCCCCCTTTCACCACTTGATCCACTTCTTTTACAAGTTGTTGTTATTATTACTGGGTTAGTAAACCAGAGGTTATGTAACTCTTTGTTCAGTACACAGTTTGAATAAAGTTATTGTATTTCTGTAGTACAAGTTTCTTGTGTCAGCATTATATGTTTTCTGTCTTAAAAATACAGTGTCAATTCCAACAATTTTTAGTGTTTTTATCATATTGTGGTATTTATTTATTTATATTCTTTTAACAGAAATTATTACGTTACATGTGTAGTTGATTTGGCTTTAATTCGACAAACTATGGCAACACCAAAAAACTTCAGTAGTACTTTTGGAAGCCCTCTGAGTAAAAAGGCTGAGGAAATAGTGTAGAAAGTATATTTAAAAGAAATGCGGGTTGAAAATGACAAAGTATAACCTGGCTGATAAAACCAACAAGGCCACTGGAATTGGTACAATGCTCATCAAACAGATCATAAGACAAGGAAAACAGGCACTTGAAACTCGGGGTGAGCTCTCCTTTTCAATTCTTATGGGAAATAAAGGAGAAAGAGCAAAAAGGATGGAAATTGACGACTTCACATGAACTTGTATACACAGAAAAACTGGTACTTTGGGATTATACCGACCACACCAGTATGAAGAACACAAAAGTATAAATTTATACAAACATGATAGAACGAAAAAACAACACTGGAATTACAAAATTACAAACTTGCAAGCATTTCCAGGTATTGTGATCGGTATTGTTGTCGCGCTGTTATCTTATCTTTCTCGAGAATCTCGATTACGGCAGGCCGCGCGGCATCACATGATTTGCACGGTACATAATTGCCTTTCCATTACAATTCAATTTATATTTCTGATCAGCCCCTCTAGAATTTGATATTTTACTGATAGGTACTATCTCGAGGGATGTTTTTCTTTCGTTGACATCAGCGCGGGGCTGCCGAAGCCCGCCAGGCCGATGGCCGGAGGCACTCGCATTTTGGGTGGCGGAATGTGATCAAGAATAAAAACAAGTTTTGAGTGTTTTTTCAATATAGAGTTTAGTTTTAGTTTGGTAATGTTTGTTTTTGTTGAATTTTTGTGTTTGGAGAAATGTAGAGGTAAAACACGGAAGTACAACAAAGCGACGCGACTCTGCAGTCACGTTATCTACTAGACCGCTCGACTTTGACCTCTGTCTGAGGATGGGGAGGGGTTTGCGATAAGACAATTCCTGTTTTATATTGACGAAATATTGTTTTACGCTAATCTAGTAATCAGTAGAAGCAAAATGTCAAATAACGATTCATGTCTGGGTGTGGTCGGTATAATCCCAAAGTACCGAAAAACTCACTAAATGTATAGAGTTAAAAAAGTGTTTCCAACAATGGTAAACATACACATAAAAAATTAGAGGAGGGTGAAATTTTAAAATGCAAAAAATAAATTTTAAGAAAAACCTTACACAATCTTGAGTTTTATTGGAAAAAATGTCAATTTAACAGCAAAATATTGATAGAGAGGTCTGAAATTGTTGCTTGGCATATTAAATACCTCAGACAAATTAAAGAGTACTGAGATGAAGGAAATGTATTGTTCATATTGATGAAACTTACATAAATACAAATCATGTACCTGGAAATTTTTGGAACAATCCAGAGGAGGTGGAGTAGCGGTCCCTGTAGTGAAGGGGGATAGGATTGTCATTGTTCATGACGGAGAAGAGGGGTTTGTAAAGGATGGTATTTTAATTTACAAGCTCAAATTACAAACGGCTGAATATCATGATAACATGAATTTTAATAACTTTTAGAAATGGGTTCACGAAAAGTTGATGCCAAACCTAATGGCCAACAGCGTTGTAACGGCCAACACGTTGGACTCGTACTGAAAAACCCATTATGTGAAATTTGTGGGAAAGAAACAACTGTAACTGTGAGAGGAGCAAATATGGTCATCTTCAGTTTTCCTAATTTTTGTTATAATAATTTGTTTGATCACTGTAAATATTAAATTCATATTTTAATTTAAAACATAGGGTATGATTGTTATTAACCCTCTCCCGGTCACATTAATTTCAGGCGCTCACGGCAGAACGAGACCTATTAATTCGCGGCGGCGCGTTACGGTGAGCGCTCAGCGGCCTATAAAATATTCTACGACATCAGAACCAACAGGCAAAGTGTGAGATGGCCCAAAATCACTGTAAAATAAATTTGGTTCTGTGTAAGTTATTGTGCGAGACCAGGGAGGGGGCATACGGCCGCATGTTTGTCGGCGACAACTAGTCGTCGGCTCGCCCGGCTCAAGGTCAGCAACATTGTTTGACTCACCCGCACTCTCCGAATCACTTTGTTCAGTCAGTAATATATTATCGTCAACATCATTCAAATCACCAACACTTGATGCATCACTAACATCACTAATATCACTATTACTACACACCTCCCGATCAATCTCACTGTTGCGAAGCGAACACCTAAAATCAGCCATATTTACCACTCAACTACTGCCAAAATAATAGATAATAATTCGTTATTATGGTTTCAATACTAAGAAGTAGGACTCCGTATAGGCTAGAAACTGTAATAGTTCAAATTAATGCCGATGGGAGGCAGCACCAGACGGACACAGTTGGTAATGTAGATCGTGGCGATTCGTGGCGTTTGACCTTCAGTGGCTCGGAACAGTGCGTGGCGTTTCATGGCTTGTGACCGGGAGAGGGTTAAGGACTATAGATACTTTTATATCGATTGATAGTCTAATATTTGAGATGCGAATATTAGGTATCGATGACTACATTCTTCGATATAAAAAACCGGGTCCGCTTATCGTACCCTACCCGATTAAAAATATTTTCAAAATGTAATTTTTTTGGTATCAATTTACAATAACGTGACCATGGAAAGGTATGTTTTTTTTTTTTTTCCTGAAAACTACAATTTTTCCTGAAAACAATAGTGAAGAAAAAATTCGTCGGCAACGAAAATCAAAGGAGTTACGATTTTTTGAAATCCTCTGAAAACTCTGTTTTTGACAGTACATCTGGCAATTTTACTGAAATCTAGTACGTTAATCCTGTCAACGATGCCTGCCCGCTGCGCAGTGCTTGCTCTTTTAGAAAAAAAATTAACTCGAGCTTGCAAAAGTCGAATCCCAGATCACGTGATGCCCCTGATCCTTAACCCTCCAAGTGTTGTTCGACAAAATTTTGTCGGTTATTTTCCATCCTTAACGCAATAATGCCCGAAAGGCATCAATATAATACAATAATATACTATCCCCCCAGTTTATATGCACCTGTGAAAATAATACTTGGCTATAAATGCCCAACCCATGAAAAAAAGTCCATTTTTCATGGTCACGGTATTGTAAATAAATACCATTTTTTTTATTAAATTTTTAAGAATTTGTCTTTTGCAAAAAGAAAGCCTAAAAACCAAAAAAATATTGTGAAGTGGCTAAAATATTAACAATTACCAAATACTTACTTAATTGAAATGAAAATAGATAATCTAGTGCCTTGACTGAGTACTTATGCTGTAGAGGAAATAATGAGAAATTGTATATTTATATTCTGTGTCACTAGTAAGCAACTATTTCCTTACAAAAGTTAGCAAACCCAAAATAACAAACTAAAACTCATATTGTGGCATATGACTACTGTGAGAACTCCTACCAGTCAAAGGGTGAAATGCTCTGAAGTTTCCACTACAGCTAATTTATGTTGTTTTTATATATTTAACAAAAATTTACAATTATTTTAAACTAACCTCAAAACCAGTGAGGTGTTTTATCAACCCCTCTACGTCTGGTGCAAGGAACTGTTTCTTTCTATTATAAGCCAAAAGAGCCATGAGTTATAATTATCATAAACTCAAAAACTAAATCATATTTTAAAATTAAAATTCAACTACCACGTTCTCTAATGGTACACAATTTTAATGCGTGCTTTTTATTGACTTTCACTGTTTAAACTGGGCTGCATTATCTTGTTTATAATTCATTTTAATAATAACATTTCATTATTTTGCTGTTGGTTTTTTTTTAGGAAAGCAATAAAGAAGACTTATCTTGACAGTTACTATTTCTTTCATTACAGCACTCACTTAAAATAGTAAACAACAGCCTGAAATGTTGACGGCTGAAAAAAAGCAGGTTGGAGGTAGGCATACAACATGACAATGAGAGTATGTCGTACAGTATGGACATCAAAATCATATGGGGCAATCCGGCAATGACACTGTATTTTTCTTTTCTTTTTTAAATTTGCATTGTCAATAATAATGGGATTGTCATTATAAACGTATCCAAGGGGGAGGTTTATGAGTAGTAATTGTATAAAATAATAAATAATACTGTATGTTAATTTTAACTTCATTGTGATCGTTGTCAAACTATGCTCATAATTCAGTTTCGATTTTATTTGATTTAATATTTTATTTATAACGACTGATAGATAGAACAATACTAAACTTGTGCCTAGTACATTTTTGGAATGAAGAGTTCATTTGCAATCCGTAGTGATTGAGAAATGAGAAAAACAATAAAAGCCAGCCCTTCCTGTGCTTCGAGCGAGAGAGACGGAAAGTTATAGCAATGAACACCTAACATTACTATCATCGGGACTCTTTCCACCAGCCTTCAAAGTTATCCGGTTTGAAAGTAAAAAGATATACTAAACATATAAGTAACTGTCAATATAGTCTAGCAACTATAGACCAATTTTATTAATCTCGACTTTTTCCAAAGTAATAGATAATGTTTTGCCAAAAAGACTGATGGGCTACCTCAAACAACAAGATTTGCTAAAACATAGTCAGCATGGGTTTGTGAAAGGCTTATATGTTACATGTCTGTTGGCCTTGTTATCTTTATCCATTTAAATTAACTGTATCTGTATTAATGATTCTATATTACTGGTATTATGTATTTACTTGTTAGTGTTATATGTCCAATTATTTTTTTGTCTTCATTGTTATGATCATTTTTATCTGGTCATCTACTGTTGTTTATTACATTACTATTTCAACTTTAGTGTATTTTGGTTTTTTTTGTTATACTCATATGTATATTGGCATAACCGTTAAAATAAAATAAACATAAAAAACAACTGCAGTTTCTGAGCTGGAAGAATTCATTTGTAATTAATTGGAAGCAGGAAAGTTTGTAACTGGCATAATGCGTAATTTCAGCAAGGCGTAATTTTCTGGGATTCTTTAGACCTTATCCTACAAAAACTTCAAAGCCTGGGCATCAGTGGCTCTGCTTACAGGTATTAAATCTTTTTGGAATGGTGGAATCGTAGGCAAGTGGTGGAGATAAGATATCATGTCAAAGGAACAATACAAAACATTACATCCAAACCATTACCTGTAGGCAAAGGAGTGCCGCAAGAATCAGTCTTAGGCCCTGTTCTGTTTATCTGATTTACTAATGACATGTTTCATCTTATAATTAACTTCTCTTTTACTTTAATATATGCCGACGATAGTAATCTTTTGCTCACTGGGAACTCTACAGTAGAATTAGCAATATACTCATGTACAGCGCTAAATATGGCGTACCAGTACTGCCACTCGAACAACCTAGTAGCTTTGATTATGAATCCTTCTGAGAATCCTCCTTATGAATAATTAAGAAGGATTCACAATCAAGGTTATTAGTCAATATGACCAAGACCAACAACTCGCGTTCTTCAGAAGATGAGATAAAGTTGGAGCTCTTCTAGAAGTTGACATGCAATCCAAGGTAATATTTTTATTGGTATAATAACCGACGAAATTCTTTCATGTATTCAGTATGTTGATGACCTTTGCAAGAAATATAAATACCAGCCTCTTTATCATAATTTCCAAATGTGTTTCATATATACAGTGTAAAGACTAAAAAACAACCTCCCAAAAATGTAATAAATGTTACAACAACCCAAATTATTTAGTAATTTTAAATTTAGTTCACGACATACAGCTATGGAAATAATTTACATAACTAGTTGTACGTTCATCAAAAGAATTAACCATGTTAGTGATTTTAGCACTGCAAAGACTACTTATTATGCTCTTTTTGAGTCTCATCTGATGTATAGTATTGCTATATGGGGAGACACTACGATTACTAAACTACAGGACTTCTCCTGATACAGAAGAAAGTAATAAGATCTCTTATAGGCCTACGACACAAGGGAAAATGTCATGAAGAATTAAAGCATCTACGCACCTTGACAGTTGTAGCTCTCTACCTCCAGGAAGTGATTATGCTGATTACGTTTACCTTCAGAACTGAATTCCCTTGGGAACATATGAACACAAGTACAACACTCGACATGCTGACAACCTCATCCTGCCAGAATGACACGTTCACTTGTGGAAGGAAAGCGTCATGCATTAGACGTAAGCTTTACATCTTGCTGCCATCCGAGATAAGACTAAGAAGGAAAAGAACCTAAATATGGCACTGAACGAATGGCTGGTGACAAAGCAGTTTTACACGCTGAAAGAGTATCTACATTTGACACGACCATCTTAGCCGTTAAGACTGATAAATTTAACTTATATTTTGTAAATTCGTAATTTTAACATTTTATTTTTGATGTCGATACATTTCTCAATTAAAATTGTAAATCCAAACAAATAATTCTTACAAAATTGTAAGTTTTTGACTTTGATTATACTTATATCAGCAATCCTACTTTTTTTAAATACAGCAGTAAAATGTGTTACTTGGAATTAGTCCTATCCAAGTTAATTAAATTTACATTGATTTAATCATATTCATCCCCCACACAATGCTCTAATTACGCCACTGGCGCTCGCTTATCCTTCAAGTCCGGCCCAACTTCGACCCCCCCAACTACGCGATACCAAGGTAAAAAAACCTACTCTGTTTCTTACTGAGTTAATTTAATGTAACGATATTTAAAACTATTTTGATATAATATATTTTTTGCCGCTTAAAAGAATTAATTAATTTTAATACAATAAACTTACACATTTTTTCCAAACCTTAAAAAATAGAGTCCCATATTTTAATTTTTAATTTCAGTTATTTACATTATACTTTTAACTTCTATCATATCTTAAATAAATCGTATTCTGATTGTTTGTTCTAAAAGTTTCCCGAATATTTTTACTGCTTATATTTTTTTCTGGCGATTGTCTTGACACCTCATCCTTAATGGTTACCTTTCTTGCCGATTACGCCGTCTAATAAAGTAGGAACTCGCCTTTATACAGTATTCTTTCCAGTGGACGTCCTTGCGTCCTATCATTAACGACACCCTTCACAAACATTTTCTTCCCAACGATTCCTTTCTTCTGAATTTGATGATATACTTCATTGATATTATTTTATTAATGAATGTAAACTTTAAATATATCGTTTTCTCATGTATAACAATATTTTAACTTATTTAATGTTGAAATATGAATTATTTATCTGTATAAAATTATTGTAATAAATGAATTATTTATCTTTATAAATTTTAGTCTTACATAGATGCAACTCTTTCGTAAAAAAATAATGAAACTTCTTAGAGGGTTAGTAATGTTATTTTGTGTATGAATTCCTATTAGTGAGATTCATTTAAAAATTGAAACATGTAAACTATTGCTAATTGCCAGTATAACAAGTATATATTTTTATAATTTTTGATAGCAAACCGTTAAAACTCAAGTAGAATTTCTTTAAGTCTCGCCATTGTTTTTACCCTTACCGAATCAACACTGAAAAATCAACAATTTTCAAAAACTGAACATTTCTTATAGTACAGCTTACATGCTAACACAGAAAACAATGTACCAAAGCGTTCTTTGTAATGGTGAATGTGTCTTGATAGTAATGAGAATCGATTATGTGCGAAATGTTGGGTATTGAGTGGATATCTTGTTCTAAAATGTATTTAAATAATAGTATTTACTATATTTTTAGCTGAAATTGGTTTAATGTTAGTGAAGTGTTATGAATTATATTTTTAAGTGCGGTTAAATTACTGTAAGAACACTGAAACCGTCTGCAAGCCGTACCTAAACGAGGCTGATGCCTTCACTGGCCTTTTACCCTCATCAAAGGCCCACTTTCTGTATGTACAATATGTTTATTTTGTTAGTTTAAATAAGATTATTACTTGTGTATTTTGAGTAATGGACTTCTTTCTTGGTTATGTTTGGTATTCCTTAATCATACTGTGTATAGGATTAGGTAGTTGCCCCAACTTAGTGAGCAGTTCTCTCTAGGTCATAGTTCTCACAAAGACTAGGTGCATTTGTAAATTTGGCTTCTATTAGGTTTAAGTTATTGCATTCCTCATAATGTATGACTTTTTTTCCAACATTACCAATCTTTTATTTTTAGTTCTGTGGAGTTAAGTAAAAAAAACCTATATCTTAAGTCCTAAACCCTTTTATGCCAAGGATTTTAAAAGTTTAAACTTCAGATATATAAATCAATGTAGCTTAGGCCTATCTATATTCTTATAATTTGTTTAATATTCTAGTCATTAACATAGGACTGTATACCTACAATGCCTACTTCTGAAATATTGACACTAGATTAAAATAGTATGAGATGTTTTAACTTATATTTCTGATAAATTTATGACTGTGTATTCATAGCCTACACAACTAGAAAATTTAAACAAACTTTGAATGTATGTGACATGCACTTACCATTTGTGATTAATTAAAACAGGCCATGAATTAGCCTACCTATTTATAATAAATAAATTATAATAATGGGTAGACTTTTAATAAGCGGCCTACACTCGTTATTTGGTTGTTTTTATTAAATGTTTCATTAGATTTTGGGTAGAATAGAACACGATAAGCAGGCCCGGTTGTTATATTGAAATTATCAAACAATATTTATAATTATTATATCCTATCCGGGTAGGGTACGATAAGCGGACCCGGTTTTTTATATCAAAATTGGCAAACAATATTACTTAATCATAACCACCGATATAATCAGCCGATAATGATTAATTATTTCGAACAAATAACTTAAATAATCTATATCAACAGCTGTAAACACTTTCAAATAATACACGTAAGGTAATATTTCAAATTTACATATAAGTAACATTTGATTAATAAAAATGGCAGTCAATTTTAGAAAACTACACGACGTTGCTTTGAAAGATGATGTTTGAAGACATGTTTTACGTGGCTTCAATATGTTGGACTCGTACCGAAAAATCCATTATACGAAATTTGTGGGGAAGAAAAAACTGTAACTGTGAGAGGAGCAAATATGGTCGTCTTCAGTTTTCCTAATATTGCTTATAATAGTTATTTGTTTCATCACTGTAAATATTAAATCCATATTTTAATTTAAAACATTTGACTGTTATTAAGGACTATAGATACTTTTATAGCGATTGATAGTCTACGATTTGAGATGCGAATATTAGGTATCGATGATTACATTTTTCTATATAAAAAACCGGGTCCGCTTATCGTACTGTATCGATATATATTCAACAAATAGTAATTGACTTGAACAATAACTAAAATCATCTGCACCAACTGTACACACATTTTCATATTCTAAACACAATTTGTTCTATAAGTAACTTCTTTAAAATAAAAAAAAGATAGTTACATTTCAGGATCCACACCCGACCGTGAAACTGGGAATAAGTTGTAAATATTGTTCACTGTGAAAAAACCTTAAATAAGCCATGAATGTAATGTACAAACTGTGAAAATGTCTACAATTTGTGATTAAATTAATCAACATGTGTCACACCATGAGTGTCGTAAGGCCTGGTTCATACGTGAATGAGAATCACACAAGCTAAATCGCGACGACTCGTGGTGATTGGTCTTGGCACTATATACCTACTACTGTACCAGTTCAAATGGAGCAGTTTACTTGAGCGAGCGCGAGTTGGCCACTACCACTAGATCACAGCCGACAGTAGCGTCTCACAGTTTGGGGGACGTAGTAGTGTTTGGGGGAGCGTTGAATGGTTCACACTGGCTACTAGTCGCAGTTGATCGCTGAATGTCGTAGGCGTGCAAATTTTCAAAGACCTCTGTGGATTCGGTTGGAGAGGATTTCATAAATGCTCAATTACGTATAAACATTAGCCTACTTTTTGTACATTATAATGTAAATGTTTTTTATTTGTAATATTACATATGATTTCCATCTGTGGATTAACCACTAAATTAAAACTTCTATTTATTTGTATTTCATTTTTTATCTCTTCTAATAAGAAAGATCACCTTAGAAAAATATACCCATACTTATACATTTTTAGAACAGTTGGTAATTCTAAGCAATATATATGGGTCAACCTCGATTTTTCTCATATTACAATATAATGTTCCAATAGTCAATTAGAAAAGGAAATGACTAGAATTTCTTGCCGGAAAGCAGTTATAGGGAGCAGGCAACCGCCAGACGGTCATATATTGCTTAGAGTTACCTATTAGTGATCAGGGGCACTGACGTGATCTGGGCTTCAAATTTGGAACTACTCGAGTTAATTTTTTTTTCTAAAAGAGCAAGCAGCGCGAAGCGCTGCGCAGCGGGCAGGCATCGTGCTTGATCCTTTTTTTTTATTACAACTTTCTGATAAATTGTTATTACATATTACAATATAATGTAGGTAATGTATGTAAAACAATTTTAAACACATATTACATGATGGAAAGCAAAGTAAACCAATATAATCCGCCCAATACAAAATCTCCGTAAAAATCTGGTAAAGGAATCTGTGTCATTCCTTTGGCCTGAATCAATTCAGTATATACGAAGATCACGCACTATGCTTGCCCGCTGCGCAGCGCTTCGCGCTGCTTGCTCTTTTAGAAAAAAAATTAACTCGAGTAGTTCCAAATTTGAAGCCCAGATCACGTCAGTGCCCCTGATCACTAATAGGTAATTCTCGCGGTTGCCTGCTCCCTATAACTGCTTTCCAACAAGAAATTCTAGTCATTTCCTTTTCTAATTGACTATTGGAACATTATATTATAATATGAGTTGCCTGCTCCCTATAACTGCTTTCCGGCAAGAAATTCTAATCATTTCCTTTTCTGATTGACTATTGGAACATTATATTGTAATATGAGAAAAATCGAGGTTGACCCATATATTGCTTAGAATTACCGAACAGTTTTAATGGGATTATGATTCTACTTGACTGCAGGAATAATTAATTTACTGTTTTCAGTTTTGAAAACATGCCAATTTGTATTTAGTAGTTTTTTTACATTTTAATAACTACTGCGTTATCAGTTATGATATCTAACATTTTATGTTTATATAAAATAATATAAAAATGAATTAATTTTAGTGTACAATTAATAAATATTTATTGCTACGAAACATTAATAAATGTGATGTCCAAGATGGTCGGATTGTTCATAATTTCTTCTACAAACAGTTCTACGTAGAACACACCAGCATTCATATTACTAGAAGAGTGGAGCGATCACCTGGCAGCCCCTCTAAATCCTTCCAATGCCCCACATATATAGTACATCGCCGCTGACGGCTGCGATCCTATAAGTTTAGTGGTGGGCGGTTGTTTGCGATCATCGCGCCTGCACATTGCAGTCAGCTGCGATAAGTCAGGTCGCGCTCGCTTGTGTGAACCGCTCCATAATGTGATTCGATATGCTACTTAGGCAGGTCTTACAGCCTTGTGCACTTGTGGCGTGTTTTGGCACTAGATACTGAAATCGGCCACTCCCTGTCAAAAACAATCTTTTTCTATTTTTGTTCGTAATGTTTATCAAAACTATCGACCGTGAAATCACTATTTTTGTACTGTAAAAACCGTGAAACAGCAGTGAATTTGATGATTAAGATAACTATGATGAGTAGGAAAGAAAACTATGCACAATAACACTAAAAGATTAACTGTGTCTCTCTGTTTCAAGATGTTAGTTATGATTTCTTTATTATTTAAATGACATTTTTCATGTCACCTGTCAATGTTTTGTTGTTTGATTAAATGGTTTTTAATTGTTTATGAGATTACGTAATTGTTAAAACTATTTCTATTAATTTGAAGCTTATGACTTTAATTTTGTATTTTATGTATGTTGATATTGATTGATAGTTCTGTTATTCAATATATAAAGTAGGCTATCAATGATTGTAATAAGCGATACAAAAACCGGGTCTGCCTGTTGTACTATTCCCTAGATTTGATCAAATATGAATGATTCGATATTAAAATTTATGTAACAAATATGACCTCAACTTATAAATAAATTATAATAATGTGTAATGTAAACAATAAAAAGTAACTAATGTGTTGAGAATTTTGAGTAATACTGGCAGACCACCCTTGTGATTTTTGAAACGCAAGTGCACCTGTCTGTGGAGAATCCTTTTTCAATTCCATAAAAGCACTTGCTCATTGCTATCCAGGCCAGCTATTGTACAGTATCTTATATGTAGGTACAGGTTAAAGTGGGTTTTGTTATTTTTTAACTCTATAATTTTTGAATTATTTTTGTGAATGTAATGTGTTATTCTTATTGTTTTTGTTTTATAATTCTTGTTGCGTACAGTTATTATATAAATTTAAAGCTGGGTAATATACAGAATTGTTCAGTAATAACAATTGAATAATGAGTGTAGACTGCTTATTAAAGTCTCCATTATATGATAATTTTTCATTTGTTTCTTTTAGCACGCCAATGGCAAATGCCAATCACGAGAGATATTCCTGAAAAGAAAGTATTTCATAGGCTATAGTCTCAGGCTGCAATATAATAAGCAGCCACTACCACAATCTAATCATGATTATCGACTTATTGATATTCACAAGTATCAAGTAGGCTACTCAATATTCTACTATTTAAAAAAACTGGAAACAAAATGTAAATCCAAATTGCGTAATAGGTAATTCAAATAACAATATATCTGGGGCTTTAATTTTTTTAAATAATGTATTATTGATAAATAAAACACTATTTATGCTATCTATATTTATAAAATGTTACAAAGAAACAATGTAACAGTTAATTACTTTTTATAAAAAGTAAACATGTCTGACTTCTTGTCACACAAAACATACGTGTGCATCATAAAAAAAGTCTTCTCAAGTGGGTTTTTTGTAGCATCATATTATTGTTCTGACTTTTCTTGCAGTAAAACTCTACAAATAGTGAATTTCCACCTTTAATTCTAGTTTTCATCTCCTCACTAAAACCTGGACACTTCATATTTAAAGGAGCAAAGTAATTGTAACCATTTAACATAATGGTCATTGTTCAAAAATACTTTTAGAAACAATAATTGCATGTTTATCACCGTCTGTTCTTCCCGATGTCACTAGCCTCCTCGATATGTAAATGAAATTAAAATAGCTAGCAATGATTAATTATGAATATCTACAAGTCAAATGTTGCATTCAATATTTTGGATATTTCTAATCGATAATCATGATTTGATTGTGATGGTGTTATTATACTGTAGCCTAGCCAAATACTATTATATTTATATATATATATATATATATATATATATATATATATATATAAAACACACACATACACCAAATATTCAGGGTATGTTTAAACAAACTGTTCCAAGGGTTAACCCTCCAACTGTTAAACATCTAGTGACTAGTCACTAAAAAAAGTTTCTCCAATGTTGAACGATTTAGTCACTAGTCGATTTTGCAGTCATCTATTTAATCAAACTTTTGCTATGGAATAAAACTTAAGTAGGACAAATATTTTACCAAATTAATTTGATATATAGTTTATTGAATAATAATGCGTAATAAGTATGCACCCAAATTATAAGTTGTAATACAAATGTTGTATTGCCGTATCTGGTCATGCACTTCAAGAGAACGCGAAAAAAACTTTTTCCATGTACTTTTGCACGGGAAATTTTGTTTAGGAATGAGTTTAGCTACATTACAGTGTTCTGAATTTCTCTCTTAACATGATTATCTGCTTCAAACATCTGTTAATTGATATATGTTGAGAAGAAAAACCTTCGACGCAACCATTGTTTGTGACATTTCTGTAATGTTAGAAGACGAGTGAAACTAGTCACTAGTGTTTTGTTATTTCTCTTATATTATTAGAGTTGTGTTAGTATCAAACGGCATCAGACTTTTCCTTGTAAAATTTGCCATCAAGTGGTATAGATATCATCAAGGAGTAAACAAAATTATAAATGTTTATTTTGTGATGAAACTTGATAATTTCGAAATGACTATAGCCGCCATATTGATACACCGGCATTACTCATTATGTATTCTAAACTTTTATTTGTCAATTCTAAGCTTATATTTTTATAAACTATACCGTGAACAATGGTTTATTTGTGATTAATTTATTGTGTTTTAAGGTATACTCGTGAAAGGTAACCATTAAGGATGAGGTGTCAAAACAGTCACCAGAAAAAAACATAAGCAGTAAAAATAGTCGGGAAACCTTTAGAATAAACAATCAGAATACGATTTATTTAAGATATAATTCCAAGAAGTTATAAAAATATAATTTCACTAACTGGAATTAAAAATTATTAATTATGGGAATCTATTTCTATAAGGTTTAGAATAAATGTACTAGTTTATTATATTTAAATTAATTAATTCTTTTAAATTGTGATGTGAAAAATCGTTATTCCTAAGCTTACGCCTAGATTACAAATACTGTTTATTTCATAATTTTTTTATTTATTGAGCACTATGAGTGACCTAGTCAGGTGACAAATTATCAGACAATGAGTTTTTATTATAATAAATTTTCTTTTTTTTTATTAAATTTTCTGACTATATTGTGTTTGTTACAACTGTTATTTCATGAAAAAAGACTGTTTAGGATTTGCAATAAACATTTTTATATACAAAAGTATAAAAATATAAATATATATATATATTTATTTATTTTCAGAAAATTTCTGCTCTATAGCGTAGAAAAGTCTCAAAATATAATAAGCATACAGAAAGTATCTAAAAATGTTAGAATGTGAATGTTGTGAAAAAATTACTATTTACCATAAACAGTTTACAAATTTTGGGGAAAGTGGAATTTTTTTGTTTAGCGTAAAAAACCTTTTTTTGGACACATGTATACTTTGAGAAGTAATAAAAAAATTTTCTTTGTAAAGCTGTACTTTTGGATATTTTTGTTTTACTTTTCATTTTTTTCACTTATAATTAGCCTATATAAAGCATATATATATATATATATATATATATATATATATATATATATATATATATATATATACAAATAAAAATCCTAAATTTAAATTTTAAAAGTAGGCCTATTCCAACTGCACATAAATGTTTCTTGTTTAATACTGAAAAGTAAAATATATAATATTCTATGTATACATTACTTCAATTATAAACATTTCTACATAGGTTTGAATGAAGGTGTGCACAATTAGCAAAATAGTGCCTGCCATTATCTAGGAGTTTCAACTGCCAGATCCAGGGTTAAATGTTCTCCTTTAGCCTTTATATTTATTCATGGTAAACACCATTTTTGAACAGATAATAATGCACAAGATGGCAATACATAAAGAAAAGTTATAAAATTTAAGCAGAACTTCAATTCCATCAATTATAACAATTATAATCATAATACGAGTATATAACACTAGCTCAAAAAAAAAAGAATAAATATACTACTTAATATAAAAAACATTAATCAAAACAATAAAGCTATGGCTAAATAAACTATTAATATAATAATAATCATATATTAATACTTTTAAGGCCAATGACCAATTGAGTTGCACTAGTCTCAAAGGCCAGCTCCTGATATTGCTCAGGTACCTTGAAGGCCAGGCTATTTTTGTTCCTTTTTGCATAGTTTTAGTAAATAAGCTGTAACTTCCATATTGCTTAGTAAAAACTGATAATTCTTTTTTTAATTTGTTTGTAAAATTGTAGGCTTAGACAGGAAACTATAAGGTTGGTCATATAAAATAAAAAATATTTTTTACATACATGTTTGTATGTAAAATTTGTAAGTGTAATTTACTTTTTTTTGTTTTTAACACCTCATAAAAAAATACAAAAGATTGTTTTGCTCCCAAGTAACACATATTTTCTAAAACTACATATTATTTTACAACAAACATGCTAAAATTTTCAAGTGCTTGCGAATTAATAGAAGTGAAGTAGGCATGAATTATTCAAAATCTGCAACTGCGGCTTATTTGTGAAAATTGTAGAAAAAGCTAGTCTTGTCTTCAGTTTATACACAATATATCTTTTTTCTTCATACAACTCACAGAATCCATACAAAATAAACTCAAAACACTGTTAGTAATTAAAAAGTATTCATTCATTTTCTAATTCATATTCAGAATCATCATACAAAGCATCTAAATCACTATCACCTAAATCCCCAACACCGTCAACAAACTGAACACCGTACCACTAGCAAGTAAAGTGTTGACTAAAGTGTTTTCACTTGTTAGGTGATTTGCCTCTCGTTCTTTTGCCTCATATTTACACTTAATAGTTCACTGCAAATACTCAGAAATACCTATAACATCGCACATAAATTACTGAATTGCATCAACAAAAATATAACCACAACAACTTTAAACCTATACACCACAACACCGTTGTAGTAAGACAGACGATTTTATCGAAATGCATAGATGTATAATAGAAATGTTTTTAAACCTATCGTAGCCGTCGGCCGCGAATGCCATTATGGGGGGGGGGGGGGGTGATTACGGCTACCTATTGTAGCCGCCGGCCTTCAACGCTATTTTGACGTTGGCCTTATAAGGGTTAAGCAGTGATAAAAACTTAACAAATAAATTAAACATCAAGTGTAGCAATAGTGGGTTGTAAATTTTTACTTTATTTTCATAAAGTAATATGTTTTTTACTAGTGTAACGTTAAACTTATTGAGCAATTATACAAAACAGCAGAAGATGGGTATAGTGTACAATAAGTGGATCTGGGTTTTTTTCATATTTTATAATTGAAAATAATTTCAAAATTAACCAATTGATACTGATTAATTAATTTAATATTAATAGTTAACTTAAGTCATCTGTACCAACATATCACTGTTAAATTGTTTCTACCAACAGCTTCCACCAGTATACAAAATGTAACACTCTGGGCCATTCCACACCAAGTCATCCAGGGTCGGACACACCACCCGTCACAGATTTTAATGAAATTTTGTACACATAATGTTAGGCATTTAGATAGGATAAAATCCAAAATTTCAGTTGGTTCTGACAACAATTGGTTCCAGACATATGAATTTTTAAATTTATTAGCTAATTCAGTTCCCGAGACCCATTTTGCCGCCAAGTGAGCGTACACCTATTCTCGTATTTCTATGTGGAATGGACAATTTTTAAGCTACAGGCTTCAAATTTTACTCATATGTTCAAAACTTAATGCAGAATCATAATATACTATTAAAATGAGATTTGTTATCTACTATCACCATAAAAATAAATTCCGAAACACAAATAATTTGATTTTTCTGAAATCGGAACATCAAGTTACAAAAAGTTTTGTAGCAAAAATCTCTCTCCACCTACCCCTATAAAAGTATTATATCACTGGAAAGAGGATAAAATTATCTTTCAAATGGTATAATAATATGAGTGGGGGGTTTTGTGTATTACCATTTTTAAATTACACGTCAAAGTAAAAAAATAAAAAATTTACTCTATTAAAACACAAAATATAGCCAAATATTAAAAATACCTATGAAAAATTGTTTTGAAAGAGGCCATTTTACATAAAATTAAATATGTTAAATCAAATGTTGTTGCAGAATAAGTCACAGTTAATTTTTAAAACAATTAAGTCACTTATAATGAGTACACAACTTATATTCAGTACTTACTTGATAATATTTCAACAGGTATGTACATTTTCATGTTAAAAAAAATAAAAATCATTTATACTGAATTGATTATGTTGGTCCATCAAAACTACATTTTTCTTTCTCACACACACACATTGCACTCTAAATTACAAACTGAAAAAATTTTCCACGCTTTGTCTATTTCTTTCCGAAATACAGAATCAATTTTGTACGAACGTCCAAGAGAGGTTGTTTTCAGGTGGATTAACAATGCATAACAGATGAGCTGCTGGAACAGGGCACTGATCTTCTTTTTGGTGGGCCAAAAAAAAGTTTCACTAGGTCCATGAGGGTGCATAAATTTTACATCATAATCTCCTTTTAACTTCATTGAAACACTGGATCATTCCTATCCACCAATTATTTTCATAGACACATGCTACAAAAGAATGAATATTAGGCTCTAGAGTTGGCAAAGTATTCTTGAATATGTTTTGTTTTAAACAGACATCAGTGTCTGAGCTTAGTCGCTTGGTCGCTGTAATTACTTCACTAGTTGCTGGCTGAAAGAAGTGAAAACTTCTTGTTCCCTTAATAGTTTCACAACATTCAAAACGGGTTTCAAGAGACTTTCTTTTGTTTTCAATATCGTTCTCTTTCAAAAAGAAAAAAACTAATTTTCGAGAACTGATTTGCACAAAATGAGTACATTTCTTCCAGCATTTATGATTTGGTCTGAATCTCTGGCACTTGTAAGTTTTTCTTTGTTTACAGTCCTCTTAACTGTTTCCTCCGATCCAACCCATCACAAACAGTTTTTTCCTGACTTGTTGCATGGAATGACCAACTTGCTTCTAGCCCAAAATCTTCTTTATGGTAACACAAATTTACATTGACTTGTAATTTTTTATATTGGGCACTGCAACCATCTATTAGGTATTCAATTTTGGTTACGATTAGAAAGTTGGACTTAATGTAACTCAACGGTTTTTTCTTGAACGGAATAGACGAATGGTACATCATGTTTCAAATCATCGGAAATAAAACACAAAGAGGATTCTTTTGTTGTTTCACCCTCGCTTCTTGAGTAAACAACAACAGGATGAATTTGAACAACTTAAATGACTCCAATGATAGGATTGCACTTCATTTTGTAGGACAAAATTGTAATTTTCAGCGAAGTCCATTAGGGACTAAGCTACATCATATTGTAAATTCTCCTTCCTTTCCCTCATATAGGTGTTTTGTGATTTAGTTATGAAAGAATGTGGAATGAGTGATTCAATTTTATCAATTACAAAGCCAATAAACTCTCATGGCGTGGAAGAAGCATTGTCTGCAGCTTCATGTGGACCATCACTTATCCACTGTGAGAATTTGATTTCTTCCTCATCATCAAAATCTTCTAAAATATCCTCCAAGTATTGTCTTAATGGCTCACATTTGTTTTTGGACATTCATCACAACGTTTCAGCATACAATTTCTGGACTGTCTGTTGCAGACTAATTTTTCCATCATAATATGTATGGCTTCTTTATCAATGCTGATTTTATGGCATTAGCCAAAAGCTCGACATTTTGATGGTATAGGCATACACAAAACGCAATGCGTGCCTGGAGAAACCAGCCAGTACACACCATTTTAGCCTCAGAGAGCAAAATTTTGAAAATCCTATTTTTAAATTTGGATGTTTTTCTTTGAATGCAATAAACAGTTCTTCTAAATTACATAAAAGTAGTCTTTTTTTGCATGTAGGTATTTTTTTGTACACTAACTAACTCTGTCTTTCGCTCCCTGGAAACATATAAGAAAATTCATCATCTTCATAGAAACTGTATTTACTGCTTCAATTGTCTCTTCAGGTAGTTTTTCTACCTTCTTTTGGTTCTGGCATCGCCAAAATGCCCTTTTCATTACAAACAGCCCTAGCTTTTTTTCGTACTAAGTATTCTGAAACATTCAGTTTTTCAGCTACTTTTCTGCGGGACCATGACTTAGGAGCAATTGTTAGTAATTGTATTTTTTTTCCTTCTGGTTATATTGGTCCTCAGCTTTTGCTTAATAGCATCCATTAAATAATCAAGATCTTCAGATTTTTTCTTTTCCTCATCATATGAAATTTTTCTTCGCCATCACTCGAAGACTCATTTAAAGAATCATCATTTACTTGTAGGACAAAAGATAGTTTCTTCTTGACTTGTAATTTTGCCTGCTTTAAACTTTTTCCTGGCATATTTTTTTTTTTTTGAATGAGTAGATAAGGACTGGAGTTTCAGAGGTGTCACGATCTAAACCTAACAAGAACTCATTTAGAACTTTCTTTTTCCACTACTCTTTTGGCAGTCGTAAGATCTTTGCCAATATCTTTCATCACTCTCATGAAATGCAGTTTCATCATTATTTAAAACCTTTGTTTTCTACATTCAATAAAACTTTTTTAGGGGCAATTACTGCACAAAAGCTTTCCTGGGACTAAAATTATGTCTTTATGTTCTCTAACATCTTTCGCCTTTTCTAAGTAATTACTCTTAAATCTTTTTTCTTTGTCAAAGTACAGCAATGTTTTTGAAAAGTGTCACAACATGATTTTTGGCTTTTTTTTTCAAAATATTTCAAAAAAATAACAAAAAATGATGAGAACAAATTGTGTCATTTTCACGATACTGATTATTTGTTCCGCCAACTCAATGTTTCTACTTTCTTCACTTGAAAGCTTTTTGAAAAATTAAATGTACACTTTTATCTTTTGTCAGAGTAAAGTTTTCACAAGAAGAGTCTGAAAGTTTACCTACTGTACAAATTAAAATTTGGTCTCACTTGACTTGGTCCAGCAATTTCTTCCATGATAAAAATTAAACACTTCACAATTAATTACATATTTATAATAAATAAATTAATTCAATTCATTTAAAATAGACAAATTCACAAAAATATGTAGTACACAGCACCAATGTTAACTGAACCACAGATCCTCACATACTGACAATAGCTTGCAGTGTGACTTACTGAGTCATGTTGAGACTTGTGTGTTTCATGTCTCCACAAGAGTAAGTTTCTTTCATGTTGAGACTTGAATGAATGTTTCATGTCTCCACAAGAGTAATTTCATAAAACACTGGTTTGAACTGAGTCTAGATGTCACCCATTGTGGTTTGTGTTTATAAAATATTAGTAATTAAGCATATAATATAATATTGATGTTTGACCTTTAATAGTTAATAAAGTGTTGTTTTTTTTTTATTCAGAATGTTAAACTTTTTTAAATGTTGTATAAAATATTATTTTAATGCTTGTAAAGTTATAATTAGCCATGTTTTAGGTAAAAGTATAGTAGGCCAATTTAGTTAGGCAATAATTATTTGTGTAAAATAATACTTTAATTCATTGACCTTACTAAATTTTTTAAAGAAACTTATTTTCTTCTTTTTAATTATACACACTTAAAAAACTTAGAACACAATATTTTATTTCACCTTCATATATTTTCAGATATTTTTCAAACAAATATAATACATTTTTACACCTTAGAATTTTATTTTTTCTTCATCACATAAATATTTTGTATACAATCACATTTTAGTGTCTTCAAATTTTAATTTTTGACTTTGATATATGATAAAAATGTTTAATACTCAAAACCCCACTCATATTATTATACCATTTGAAAGATGATTCTATCCTCTTTCCAGTGATATATACTTTTATAAGGTAGGTGGAGAGAGATTTTTGCTACAACACTTTTGTAACATTAATGTTCCGATTTCAGAAAAATCAAATTATTTGTGTTTATGAATTATTTTTATGGTGATAGAAGATATAAATCCCATTTTAATAGTATTATATATGTTTCTGCAATTAAGTTTTGAACATATGAGTAAAATTTGAAGCCTCTAGCTTCTCATAATTGTCCATTCTACTTGGAAAGACGAGAATACGTGTACGCTCACTTGGCGGCAAAATGGGCCTTGGAAACTGAAATTAGCATAAAAACTTCAAATGGCCGTATCTCTGAAACCCTTTGTTAGAATAAGCTACAATTTTGGATTTCTTCTTATTTATATGTATATATTATCTATGTAAACTTTTATTGAAATCAAGAACCTTGGGTGTCAATTCTACTTTTTGGCTAATTGATTTGGAGTGGAATGGCCCATCTATGATAATCAATATGATGAACAACCAATAACAAACAATAATAAGCGTAGAGAGATAGAATACTACCATCTGCTATAGAATAACACTTGTACAACAATAAAACAAGAAAAGTGCAACAATACTAGAACAAACTCAAGTTCATTTATTGATGTGGCATGGACCTAAAGTAATACAAAAATGAACAACTCAACAGAATTAAAATAATTAGCAATAAATAACAAACAATTAACAAATACAGGTTATTATATTTGTATTAAAAATATAAATATGGTAAGACTAATAAATGGCCTACACTCATTATTCGATTGTTATTATTGAATGATTCAATATGTTATGAAACTTTGATATTATATAATAATTGTACGCAACAAGAGTTATATTACATTAACAACAAGAAAAATACATTACAATTTTAATGGCATAAAATTACAAAATAACAAAACCAACTATGACCTAGACCTACCCACTTGCCAGAATAGCAGTGAGCAACTGCTGTTGTGAAATGGAGGAAAGGATTCTTCACACAGACAACAGGAGCTAAACCCACATGTATGTTTTATTGACTTATCACAGAAATTTGTAGTTAAGTCAAATATTTGGTATACAGCTTTTTAGCATGAAACGGAACTATTTATTGTTTCTATAGAGTTTATTCCAGTTAATGGTTCTCTGTTAGTTTTAAGGCTAAAATCATCAATGTTGTACGGTAGCTCATTTTCCTCAAAATTTTTAATGAGATCCTTTCCTTGATCTAAAAAATTCTTCCTTTTGGAGAGTAATATAAACGTCCACTTTCCCCACGCTTATCCCTTTTTCCCTAATTACTTCGTTCTTTTCCATCATTCAGGAACTATTTTTACAGTTTTCGAATTAATTTTATGTACAAAACTAATTTAAAAATATTATTTAGATCTATTCATACTGATTGTTTAACGTTATTTACAGCATAATTTAAAACAAAAATAAATAAATAAATCTTCACAGTTAAGCTTAAGTATGTGTTAAGTGATGTTGTCTGCAATGTTTACAAACACCAGCAGAGTATGACCAGTCAAACTGGTGTGATGTCAGCAATCATTCAGTAGTCCACTATATGAATGGCCAGATTGTATTCAGATGATCAATAAACCGGGTGATGAGAGTGATAAGAGCTGTTCCAATTCCTCATACAGTACTTTTCATGATTAATCAGGCTCACTAAGACTAAGTGTGATATTGTATCAGGAAGACACTAAAATAGTCAATGTCAGAACTTTCACTTTCTGTCACACACTAATTTGATAAAAAGATATGAGTATTTTTCATTGTTGCATTGAGATTTAAATTAGTACTGTATATGAAGTAAAAATAGAACTTTATAATTATTGTTCCTTTACTGTTAAAAGTCTATGTTTCTTCAGTATTTACTACGTGTAATAACCATTCAATGCCATATGATTTTAAGGCCTCGGTTTTGGGCATTTGTTTTCTTTTTAGTAATGGTAAATGACCAAGGGCTTCTAGGTAATGTGTTGCTATTTGTTGACAATACAACCATATATAATAGTGGACACACCAAACTCTGGAAGGATATCTACATTGGCCTCCTTTATAAGCGTAAAAGGCTGGTTCCTATTGAATAAACCTAGCCTTGAAAGTAAAACTCAGGAAATCATCTGTAACCTGAACTCTGTTGAAACTTATGTCCTGAATGAAGTAGTTGGACAGGAAACTTACTTGGGATAGTCATATGAGCAACATCTGCACAAGATAGACTGTGTAACATTCATGCTGTGTAGACTTTGAGTCTATACAGTTTATATTTGCAGTCTACAATGCACCTTTTCACAGCCGTATCTCACATGGCCTGCAGCTCTGGAGTCACATGCCAAGAAATGACAGCATCTTAATTGTCCAGAAAAAAATCCTGCGTATTATTACACCAGTAGGACCACGGGACAATTGTAAACCGATATTTGTGGAACTGAGAATCCTGATATTGTATAGTCAGTATATTCTTATCAGCTTGCTATATGTTAGAGATAACCTGGACCTCTTTTCTGTGAGAAATGAGGTATACTCCCATAACACTAGTGGGAGGCTGAAACTCGATATACCAGTACAACTGTTGAGTAAGCAAAAACAAAGGCTGCTTTCCTGTTTTAGTGGCTATACTTCATAATACTCTGCCAAATGAAATGAAGGTGTTATATCTTTGTGTGTTCCGGAATAAAGTTGAGTCTCAGCTGAAGTCTATCCCACTCTACTGTGTAGAAGAATATTCAGATGTCGAATGGGACACATAAATACCAACCCACCGCTATCTAAAATTAGTTAAGTTTGTAAATATTAGTTGTATTAATTGTTGACACAGTCTATCCGGCTTCACAAGTTTGTAAATATTTGTTTCTTTCATTATTGACCCAATCTATCCAACTTCACTGGTCGGAGATGAAGATGAAGGTGGTGGCCTAGAAAAGTCTTACTTTTTACTTTTGAAATACATCCTTCTTAGTGTTTTGTCAAGGAGATATGTTATATCCAGTAATTATTAACATTGTTGGTGTTTTAATTATTATTGCATGTATTAACATGACTGTCTTAACCCTTATACTGGCACAAGTCCAATTTCGGGCTTGTAGATGTTCTGTGTTGGCAGGCATTCAAAATTTAACAAATTAATTGATGCTGTTTCATTTTTTTTATTTTATTGTTTCATTTCATAGGTAAACTTTAAAGTAATGATTTTTCAAAGTAAAAATATTTTAATTATTACTGTTTAGAAAATACATCCTATACAAAAAGTTATAAAACTTCAAACAAATCTGTATAAAAATTATGCTATAACTAGATTCATTGTTAAAATTTATTGTTGATTTAATTAACTATTCTTATTTTCATTTCTTCTATTTATTTTTTTTAGATTTTCTTGAGTTGAATCTCCAATATTTTAAGCATTCTGGCTTCAAGAAGGTTGTACATGTCAGCCCAAGGTTCGTCTGAATGCTCCCATCCGCTCAACTCTTTCAGACAGAAAGCACAAAAGAAGTATCTGTTGAAGTAGTGTTTCCCCTTTTTTTCCAAGTTGAGAAAGCTTTTTTTCTTAAAACTGCATGTTTGCCAAGGTAACTTCAATATATTTATTCAGACAGTAGACAAATATCTTTATTAATATATTTGTGGAGAATAGTTTTGGCGTCACATTTAACATTTATTTGGGAAAAAGAAAAATCACATTGTTAATTATTGTTAAAGTTACGTTAAAGCTTATTTTCGTTACACTTACAGTTACTATTGTCTTCCCCAGTTCTCAAATTCCTCAATAGTGTAACCTGTCAAGAAGCCACTTGGTAAGTTTTTTGTTTACTTCAGCAGCACTGGTCCTCTTCACTTCGTCTGGCAGAATATTCAGGAACTTGGAACCGAATATTCATACTAAGTTCCTCATAACAAAGTTATTTCATGTTTTTAATAAACAATATCATTATAAATATAGGCTACCATCAAACAAGTTACTAAAAATTAACTAAACTCAAGAAAAAAGGAAGAATTTATAAGATTGAAGCATTGTTTGTCATGTATGATGTCATGGCATACTTAGAAATTAAGTACTGTTTCATTGTACCACCGCACATGATTGTTAGTCTTCCTTGTCAATGGACTCTCATCTGACGTCATTTTATGTTTTTCAGTTTGCTATACACATGTAATATATTTGACAATTACTGATCCGGACAACCATGATATTCGTGTTATAAATAAATTTCTTAACTCAAATTTAAAACTGGGGGAAATTTATCATTATTAAGTGTTTATTTTTTATCAAACATTTATTTATGAAAATGTTTACGGTGAAGAAACGAGGAATGATGGGATGGGGGAGAATGTTGGTTAGAACGTTTAATGGTGATCAAACAAATAACCACAGTGAGACTCGGAATGGTCTGCCTTATATTGGTAAAAATGATCTGGCAAGGAAAGTTGATGAAAAAATCTACGAGAACAGATGTTTCTTAATGACAATGTTTTCTGACAAATATCCACAAATCGTAAGAACACCCCAGCACACAATTCAAAATAAATGGAGTGGAATACTCAGTAAAGGAATTGTGTTGATCTATGACAGTGGTCGGTCCGATCCTTCTGGTGATAATTAAACGGTAATTTGACAGTTTCATCGGTACTAATTGATCATCCACTATACATCCCGAACTTGGCGCTACTTACCTTACTGCCAGTTGTTTTTACGTTTTTTGTTTTTGAAGTACGAGTTAGGAGGCGAACACTTCTGACAATGAGTTGAAAAATAATGTGGTCATGGCTATCGTCGTTAGTGGGAAGTTTCTATGATGAACATATAGAAAACTTGGTCATCTGCTTTGACTTTTGTTTTAATTTTGGCAGAAATTTGGTAGAAAAATAGTTTAAGTTAAATAGTTTCTCTTTTGTGTAGAAATTAGAGAAAAATGGTTTCACTATTCTTTTTTTTCATAACAGTAGTTGGTTTCAGAATACACCTGTTATATACTACATGCGGTGATTGGGTTAGTCCAGAAAAACAACTCAAAATGGCATATGAAAGGAAAGTTTCAGCTTACAACTTGATTGTCAGTTTTGGGCTTAGCGTTTTTTTTACTGTTTACTTCTTTTATGCTTAATCTTATGATATAAAATTTGACATCTAAAGGATAGATTATGTTCTTGAAACATTGTGGTCCTATTGTAATATACAGCAAAAGATTATGTTTGCAAATCATCTATCATCAGAAATAAACTTTATATAAAGAATGTATAGGTCTCATGAAGGATAGGGTTACACAAATTGTGTTTTTTTAGTGTGGTTTGGCTTTTCTTGACAAGTCTGCTTATCAAATCCAGATATCTCACTACTCTCGAATCAAAAAGTAAAAATATCCAAATTTGAACATTAACCACAAACTAACAAGTAGAGGTGAAGGAAACAGGATTTTTCCGGACATTTGCCATCGTTCAGTGAAACCAAAAATCAGTAACACTACGTTTCAAGATCTGCAATCTGATCTCTTCTTCAGGTAAATAACTAATCTAATACATAATTACAAACTAGGTTAAAATAAACAAATCATACCAAAGCGTTGTAGCACACCTAAGTCAGAAATCACAATCACCATGTTGTGTGTCAACTTCACTAACTCTAAAACATGCACTTAATATAAAACTATACACTAATCATTAAAACTGAACTACAGAATACAGGTCACGATACGTCTGCATTCGTCTACCAACCACCTACAACTACCTACACAGTTCTAACAAGTAGAGCTAAAATTAAGGGGATTCCATTCAATTTTTTAAACTTGTTAATATTTAACGTATTATTTAACAAACCGGTGCCAACTACAAATAAATTAATAAAATCTTAAATCTATTCAGTTAAACAATTACTAAGAATTAAAGTTTTAAATTGTTTTTAATCGCCTGGTCAAGAGTAAGAGTTTAAATTTGGCTACAACTTTTATTCATAAATTAAAAACTTTAACAATTACCTAGTCAAAAACAGTAAACTTGTTGTTTCTACATAGCATAAAATTTGGTCTCAATAGGATCACAGGTTTCCAACTTAGGAATTTTCAAAGTTGCAGTTTGCTTGAAAAGCACAAAAAACTGGTACCTTTTATTGTTCTTATTGACATAAAAGCTTGTAATAAACAAGCCAAATTAAATTAAATATAATTTAATTTCCGTAATATTAGCTCTATCAGCTAGTCGTGGTTAATGTTCAAACTCAGCAATATTTACTTTTTAATCCGAGAGTCGATGAATCTTCCCATTTGCAGTGTCTGTGTTTCCTTGATTTATGAATCCCATGAAAAATTAATCTGCAATAATTAATCAATCCTTTAAAAACATTTAAACATTCTCGTGTTTCAAAAAGGTACAATTTGTGGTAGTATGGACACCACAGTTCAGTGTAAAATTAGATATTGTAGTCGACTGGGCTGTGAAGTTATTAAAGGTATTAATTTATTTAAAGTATTACACATCTATATAAGAAATACACAAAAAAATTCAAATCACTGATGTTGTTTGATTTTTAATCAAGTTAAATAAGTACAAGTAAAACGTCCAGATTGTTTGCTGTGTTGCAGGGCTGGTGACTCGGCCACGGGGCTGCATGTGTGTTCGACATGGTGTCTACTCAGGGAGAGATTAGGATTGGTCCTTCACATCAGTGATGTTGTTTGATGTGTTGCAGGGCTGGTGACTCGGCCACGGGGCTGCATGTGTGTTCGACATGGTGTCTACTCAGGGAGAGATTAGGATTGGTCCTTCACATCAGGTCAGTATAGTGGTTAGATTTACATACAATATACCATCATGATTGCTCAAATCACAAAACTCATTTAGGGAATTTGATACTAACAACGTCTCAAAACAACAAACTTTCGACAAATAAAATGTTCCAACATTTTTTTCTTCAAGTCCTAATACATAAGAAAAATGCAATAGAATTAAATGGTCAAGTTTGAATGCGCAAAATATATTTGTCGTATAATTAGTCAAAAGTAGTGAAATCACTGTTTTGTTAACCCTTTGAGTGCCACGGGTATTTTCCGAAGGCATATGCATAAAGTGCCACGCTGTTTTTCGCATATTTGTAAGCTTTTGGAAAAAAAGCTGTTGTAAAATAACTACCAAACAGATTGCCATCATTTTGTTGTTGTTTTTTTTTATTAAATGCAGAATATGATACATATCATTACAAATAAAATTTTATTTATAAAAATATAAAAATTTCAGTATTTATAAAATAAGTTTTTCACTTTTGTATAGAAAGTTAAGTTTCGACCTAATTTGAGTGTATACAGTATTTTTAAGATTTTTTTTCTTTATACCATGATAAAGGCCATATAATTCTAAATAAAACCCATGTAGAATATCTTATTCTAGAATTTTAAAAACATGGCATTATATGTATTAACAAAATGCTGCCCGGCACCGACATTTTATAAACTGTACTTCATTTGTCAGAGTTTAGAAATTACTTAGTAATGATGTAGTTTTCCCAATAAATCTAATAAAACATCAATGTAACACAAATAAATATGATTAGTAAATGTAGCAACAAATACTTGCTAACATATTTACATAAAAGTATACATTTACTAAATAATAACCCTAATAATATTTACACTGAAAAATTCACGTTTTTCGCTGGGACACAGCTCAAATCACTACATTAATTTTGTAAAGAAATACAGTACAATACTGTATAAGTTACTATTTTATTTTGTATTTACTCAAATGCTTGGTTATCGGCACATATACAACAAGAAAGGCCGTTACGCAACATGGTACTCGTCCGCTACGTCGTGTGACTAGAAGACAGAATCATCGCACAGGTACTTCGGTATTATCACAGCCCACTATTTTTGGACGAGTTTTCCTTATCAGAGATCAAAATAAACATCATTATATGTTCCTTCTTCCATAATGAATCGAAAAATACTCGAGGAGTCATACTTCCTGTCTCCAAATAGACACACGAATGACCTGACATTTTCTAATAATGAAACGTTGTTCTTACAGTTTTTGATTTCATTGATTGTCGTAATAAGTTGTAAATTCCAAAATAGGTTAAATAAAGTCAGTTGTTTTTAACAATGCAATTTATTTTGTCCCCGATAAGGAAAACTCGTCCAAAAATAGTGGCTTCTTGATAAGTACCCATACAACATATGTTTCACAGATAAAATAGTAGAGAAACAACATAAAACTCATATTTATTGATAGTTTGGAACCTATTGAATACAGCTGTCTGGCTATTTGGCTAAAATAATCTTGTACTATATAAAATATTATCGAAATACAAAACGTCAAAATTAGCGACGCTGTGGCACTCAAAGGGTTAAACATAAATTTGGTTTATGTTTTATTTTTCAATAGTTACAATTGTTTTTGTTCATGTCAGATTTATTCTATATAATACATTCATCTACCATTATTTAATACGTTCATCTACCATTATAATTATAATACATTCATCTACCGTTATATAATACATTCATCTATGATTATGCAGTTTTCAAAACAAAGCCAACAAAATGGCTAATACAAGTTTTTGGAGTCAGCTGATTTTTCTGACAAGTTTGCAGAGACAAACAAAATTGTATTTACAGAATACTAAAGAAAATTGAGACAGGCACAAATTATAGAAGAAGAAAGGAAGAAATCTAAAGAAGTACCAACCTATAGAGCTGGCGAAATTTAACCATTTTTTGTTTAAAAATTTACAGATTTCTTAGTTTGATTTTAGTTATTTGTATAAATACAAGTACAGTACATCTAGATAACCACCTATTAAGCTAACACTATTTTTGATTCATTTACTAAGAAAATATGTCATGTTTTCATAATGTTAGTTCACGTTTTGTTTATTTTTTGGAATTAAAATTGATATTTCTAAAGAACTGTTTGAAGTATTTTATTAAAATGTTTACTACTTACTCTTACATATGCAGCTAAAGATTAAGGTCGATTTATGCCTGTAAGTTTCATGTACCATAAATTTAAAATAATTCAATACACAACCATTTTTTTGTAACTAGTTGAATCTTTGATCAAATTAGTTATGAACCATTATCAAATATATTAATTTGATTCTACCTAAATGTTAGTAGACTGTATTGCCTTCAAGAAACAGTTAACATCTTTAAAATCCATCACTTTAAGAGGCATATCACTTCAAAAAAGATTAAAAAATTAAAAAAAATGTTATTTTTATTTTATCGGTAGTAAAATTTGTAAATGTCAGTTTTATATTTTTCTATTTTTTTTCTATTACATTAGAGAGACATACTTTAAAGCTTTTTTACAGTAAAAATTTACCCTTTTCAGCAAATACCCTTAAGAGGTACTGAGGGTTCATTTACTAGCAGACAAGCAGTTTGATAATTTTCACATAGAACCCAAATATATATTAAACAAATTTTAATATTGTAATATTGTTGGTGTGTTGTGTGTAAACAAATTATTCATTAAGATTGGCCTGCATATTTTTATTTTGATGTTTATATTATTAAATTTAACACATTTATTCAGAAAGCATCATTTGTTATATTAGTTTTATAATTCAATAGTCATGGTGAGGAATGGAACCATTATAAGAAGCTGCAAGAAAATAGAGAGGCACAATAAAATAATCAACCGATTTATACTTATGAAAGGTAAATACATGCCACAATGTGAAAGACAGCATAGGTTACAACTGGTGGAAGAAACCTGTCTGAAATATTATATATGGTACTGCACAGGATGAACTAGTACAATGTACTACAGGAGGTGATAAGTTAGAAAAAAAGGAATTCGATTATATAGATGAAATAAAAGAACTGTACATGGAAATTAGTACCTTATTACAAACCTGTATGAAGCATGTGACAGTTAATGTATTACATAAATCAATGATGTGAGTTTTGACAATGTCCATGTAGCTCTAAATTTGGTGTGGCTTATGAAACTTTAATGAGGCATATAGCATTAATGATTATTTTAGTCAATGCACATGTAGTTTAGATAAGTTTTAACCCACTGTGGCAGTAATTATTTAGAAATAGTAAGTTATAAGTTTTATATTTTTAATAAATAGAATATAAGTCTCTTATTTTAATTTAAATACACTTAAAACTGTACACTGTGGCAATGGTATGATGCCACACCTGCAAGCCAAATGCGTCTATGAATCACAGCCTGCATATCACTTTAGACAGTGATTTATCACCAACAACACAGCTTACATAAACTTATTGCTTATTGCTCACAATGCAGGTTGTAATGAAAGTGACTCCAAACCTCCTCATGCAGCCACTGATAATAGACAGGCTGATTCTGCTGATAATTGACTAAGGAGTACACTGCCTCTGTGATGCTATACGCTATACTACACTATAAAAACTATATGGTTTTATGTTTGGTGACATAATTTTGTATGAACCTATGATATGGTGCAAGGAAATAGAGGAGCTACGATAGCTATAGGAACCCAGCATTAACTAATAGTTTATGTGCAGGCAAGACTTCCACATTACCATAGCGGTGGAGGTGCAGGTGCAGGCTCAGATGACCTAGAGCAGAGCAAGGAGAGTGAGGAACTACAATAGTTATAGGAACCCAGCATTAACTAATAGTTTGTGTGCAGGCAAGACTTCCAGACTACCGCAGCGGTGGAGGTGCAGGTGCAGGCGCAGGTGACCCAGAACTGAGCAAGGAGAGAGAGGAGCTACGATGGCTACCAGCCATGGCCCTGGACGGGGACCTGCTGATGTACCTGCGCGCCGCGCGATCCATGGCAGCGTTCGCGGGCATGTGTGACGGCGGCTCGGCAGACGACGGCTGTGTGGCCGCCAGCAGAGACGACACCACCATCAACGCTCTTGACGTTGTGAGTAAAAGGATAGTATTACTCTTTTCAACAACAAGTGGAATAAAGCGTTTTTGTAGTGTTAATAATAGTTAAAAATGTGGAATTTTTACAGTGTTTAATAATGGAGAATATAAAGTCATACGGCAACTTACTTTGAACATTCTATCGCTATAATTCAAAATATCAGGCAGGTACTTTATTTTATTTTATAATTTTTCTCACTTTTTACAAACCCTATCCTTTTAAACTATATAAAACAATATGCATTAACTCCTTAGCCCTTTGACTGTCAAGAGCCGATCTCGTTGCCATTCTACTAAAGATATTTACGCTAACCTCATCGCCATCCCGTTTATCAATTATTTGATCAGAGATTTTATTATACTTACATAAAATTTAAATGGTTTTGTTTGGATCACACCAAATGCTACAAAATTATTTTGTTTGTATAGGAAGCAGACCATGAAATTCGACTAACTCCACCTGAGTTGTTCTTTTACCTATGTAAACATGTATATAATCATACATATTTAAATAGTAAGCAGTTCTAACTTTAAAAATTTTACAAAAATCTTGGCAGTATTACAGTGTCCAATTAAAATGTAAGTTTTAAATTTTTCACATGACCTCAGCAAAGCCTGTTACAGGACACATGGTGTGGCATACTCCTGCCTTGTTTACCACCATATGATATAAATGTAAAACAGACAATATTATTATTTTTTTTGGCTTTAAGGTAATCAATGTTGGTTATCCATTTAACATGTATGCTATAACTACTGTAATTAAAATGGAGCTGATATGTTTTGCAGTTACATGACTCGGGGTACGACCCGGGCAAGGCTTTGCAAGCACTAGTGAAGTGTCCCGTTCCTAAAGGAATTGATAAGAAGTGGTGTGAAGAGGAGACCGTAAGTGAAACCTAATTATATTCGTTTGAGAAACATTTAGATTCAACAGCAATTAATTTATATAATATGTTTGATTGCTCAATCAATTTTCTTCTGGTTATGCACAAAATTCTGTACTCTAAATTTGAGAGAATAGGGGGTGACAAGATAGCAAGAGTGTAATAAAACAGAACTTGTTTTACTGGCATGATGTATTTCATCACTGTATATTATTATTTTATACTATTTCCTTCCACAGTATACCCTTCAGTAACCATTATGACTGACAAACAAAATTAGACGAGTGTTATTCTAAACATGGTCGTAATGCATGTACAGGATTTTATAATTATACTGTGGAAAACATTCTTTAATTTACAAGGTGCTGAAAGTATTAAATTGGAGTAAAATGTAAAATTAGAGCATACATTTTTTATTTTATTCACTATCTGTAATAGACATAGGCACAAGTCACTAGAAAACTTTAAATGTAAGCAATTTTTTAATACAAAGTACTCAATAGGTCATTTAATTTTCTTTATTTAAAAAAATTGGCTCACTTGTGACAGACACATCATGTGTTAGATGGTATTATCTTTAATTCTTATTCAGTTTCTTAATCGTATATATAAATGATCTGGACAATATCCCATATTCAAACATGTTATGTGGTCACAATTTCAACAGTGGTTACTGAAATTCCAGTTTTACTATAAATCATTAATACGTTCACTGCGTTTTTGGAGTTTTCGGAATATTATTTCGGTGCACGAGTAATTGATTACTCTTGTAAAGAGAATATATGTGTGCAGTATGAGTGACCCATTAATCTTGTAATAAACTGTGCACGTGGAATATCTCAGCAGCTGACGATCGTGGAGCACCCTCGATTATTTTGGGGGAATTCTTACAACTTTATATTGCCAACATGGCAAGTTCTCAATAGGAGAGCTGTCACCATGAGACAAGTTACTGATTCTTCCTTTCACACACAAATGTAGAGAACTAGTGGTTAAATGTTCCTGGCAGGGGAAAGTTGAACTCGACGAGAAAACAGTTACTCTTTGCAAACTTAAATAATAACGCACTACAACTGTGCAGCGTGGTTACCCGTTACTTGTTACAAGATACATGTGTTTTCAATCTTTAAGAACAATTTGCTTTTTGAAAATTCAACTTTTAATTCAATTAAACATGTAAATTTATTAATTACTTTGTATATTAATTAAATGCACCGCTAGAAACTGGTTACTTGTGGCATACTTAAGGTGTTAAACATAAAAAATCATGTCACCTTATATTGTCTCATCAAAAATTGTTAAGCTACACTCAAATTTAAGAGCTATTTATATTTCTCACTGGCTATCTCGCCAAGAGATAAAGAATTTTTATAAAACAATGGTTTTTAAATCTTAAATTGATGTGCAGGATTAAATATTTGTAAGATAATTATTTCCTTAAAAAGTAATTAACTTTTCCATTGATTTCTAGTAGTTTTATATTAATAAGTTTGATGTACATGGTACAGTAAGTCTTTGAATATGTTTAATTATGAATTATGAATGTATTTCCTTTCAGATAGAAACTGCACAAATACAATATTTAGAAGAAGAAACTGATCACTTTTACAATTACTGCAATCAGTGTAAAAATGCTGTTTCATTATATGTACTGAAAACTAGCCTAATTATTCAAAAGATTAATCTAAATAAGCACATTACGGTTGATGTGAGGGTATAATTATAATTTTATTTATTTCAGAAACGTTTTGTAAAAGGTCTCCGACAATTTGGAAAGAACTTCTTCCGTATTCGGAAGGATCTTTTACCCCATAAGGATACTGTAAGTTTCATTGTTAGCTTTCAGTGTTGTTTAGATAAGAAATATGTAATACTCTTATTTTTATTATATATTTTATATAACATTTTAATTTTAATTGCATTGTTTCTGCTATATTATGTCAGTTCTGATTTTTTTCCATTCATCTGAGAAAAATATTGTATACTACATTTTACCGTGAATAATTTTATATCACATTAGATGTTTATTAACATTTATTGTTAAAATAATTTTACCTTTACTTTTACCAATCGGAGTGTCTAATCTCTGTGGATGTGGAGCTTGTCAAAGTGTCCATAGTTGTAGGTTACAGGGGTTTTTGGAAAATTGAGAAGGAACTTGTTTCTAGTTAGCTCTGTTTGAAGACTACACATCTAGGTTGTAAAATTGTATTCTATTAAGAATTCTTTTAATTATTTTTACATTTTAAGTGTTTGTTCTTTTTTTAATTTCGAAGAGAGCTTGGCAATACCTGGTGCATTTTTATACCTATGTATTCAGATATCTTTTAAAAGATAGATAATCTGTAATATTGTGTTAATATTGATGAAGTTCTATTATTATAATTGTGTTTCTCTATCTTCAACCTGTTAAAGTCTATTGATTATCACATACAAGATAGAATAGAATAATCTATTTGTATTTTCTTTGAGAAAAACAATGGTACTATATTACATTAGTACAGTTTACAAAAATTTTAATCTCATAAATGGTAAAACTCATCCAAAGTGTAGACTGGTTGGACCATAAGTGACTTTGTTAAGTTGTGCTACAGAGTCTTGCCAGTCAGTATCCGTAGATGGTCTGAGAGGTTATAGAGTCTGCTGCCGATATAATCAGGTTTCTTGTCACAAACTGTCATTTGGTGTCGTGGAGTCACAAAGTGGGATGCATCTCTCGTTTAATATCCATGAATTTTGTTATTTCTTTGTGGATATTTTTGTCAGTATATCAAATTACTTCTCTTATGTACAAGTTAGCAACTATCATGATCCTTAATTCTTTGAAGGCATTAAAGTGCAGTTCCATTCGCTGCAGGTTGGCAAGGATCCTTATTACCTGTTTTTGTAAAATCAAAACTTCATATATTTTATCCTAAATGTGCCTCATCATACAATCAGACCATATATGGTATGGGCCTTACAAAATCTGAAGTATGTTATTAGCTGTTTTGTAGTCAGCAATTGTTTTTATTGTTTTCAGCACTAAAAGTCCAGTCGAAATCTGTTTGCATAATTGGTCAGTGTAAAGTCCATATCCCTAGTCCCAGGAGCTTCATTTAAGAATATTTGTTTTGTTTTTGCCATATTTGTGACTAAGTAATTTTCTATACAAGATTGGAAAGCTTTGTGCAGACTTAAGTGGGTCCTAACCTCCAATCCTTAAATGGTCTTGTCACTTAAAAGGGCAGTATCCTCAGCATACATTAAGCATGAACACAAGTTGTCAAGTTGAAGGGGAAAGTCATTTGTAAATAAAATGAACAGATGCATTCCAAACATTTTTATCATTTTAAATTATTTATCAGCTTTATTTATGGGGGCTGTTCTAAATTATGCTATGAGCTTAGGATTTTTGCTCTTTGGTTTTGTTAATTCACACTAGGTGATGGCCAGGGACTTCCCCAAAAATACCCTAGGAGATTAGGGAACTGTCTGTCACCTCAAAAATCGGAAGAAGTGAATTGGAAAAGCTTTTCCAGAGCCTTCAATTTAAATAGGGATTGTAGACTGCTTTAGAATGATGCACACGCTGAGTATTTGATAACAGCAAAAGCAAAATATAGAAAAACAGGACATAACCCTGGACAGCTTGATGGTTGTGCCTAAAGTATTTTACTCAACTCAGAGAGAGAATGGTAGTAATACTAAAAAAGGATGCAACTTGATTTGGCATAGATTAAGATGTAACACACTGTAGACAATACCTGATAGAGAGATTAAGGAACCCACTTCTTTATTTCTGTTTCTATATTTTGTTTCTTTTTCTTAGCTCCAACTTCAGTAATTAACACAAATCTATTGCTATGAATTTGTTGAAGCTCATTAATACCAATTTACATGATAAAACTGAGTTACTTGAGATGAAATGGTTTTATAATCTTAGCTTATTACTTGAATTAAGTAAATTGATCTCTGGTGTTGTAAGTAAAATTTGCTCTTGTGTTATTCATTATTTTATAATGGATTATACATCCCACTCCTTAAGTTCGTTGTAATTCTGCCCTTTGTTCTTAAAGTAGCTTTTTACTTTGTCCTTTTGTTTGCCCAAACCATTGTCTCGCCATTTTAATTTCAAGCATTCACCATTACTTTGTTTTCTTATGGTATTAGTTTCTCTATTGATTAGTTCCAGCAACTGACATAGGACTATATTGTTGACTTTTCAGGACTAATGAAATCAATAAATAACATGACAACCCTCTGTTCAGTCTGAGTTAGTGGAGTTCTACTACCTGTGGAAGAAGACACCAGGAGCCAACAACAACCGGCCACACCGACGTCGCCGGCAGGGCTCGCTGCGGCGCATACGTAATACGCGCCAGACTCGCGGTGGTACTCCGCACAACAACAGTCCGTCGGCTGACCCCTCTGGTAATGATTTTATATGTTCCAATATACCGATTTGCCATGAATTCCATTTAAACGTCATTGATGTTTAATACCAATTAAAATTGACTGTTGCTCGTTCTATTTATTCACTTTAAGTACTTTAATGTAAGGTCCCGATTTAGTCTTAGGTTTCTGGTTTTCAATAATGTGTTATTAAAGGGTTCAGAACATGGTCTACTGGAGTAAAACCATAGTGTTTGTTAGTTGTTTACGGTGAACTAAAGATTAATCAAGAGATAATTTTTAGTTCAAATTTTTTTAGTTAAGTAGTTGTCATACATGTTTCAGTACTAAAATCTTTTTGCAAAAAGAACATTTTAAGAAAGAATATTCACTGAATTATTCTTATTGAAAATATATGCTATTGGCAGTATTAAAAATTGTAATTATAACAGAAATGTAGCACAGTTAAAATATAATGTGTGCATAATTAGAAGAGAAGTGATTTATAATTCAATAATTAAACAGCAGAGATTTAATCAGAGTGTCCATAAGCATTAAAAATTCGGAAAATTGAAAATTGTTCTAAATTTCCAAGACCTCTAGAAAACATTTTGAAATTGCTTGATCATATTTTCAGTCATCTGTTCTACATCTAGAATCTAAATTGGCTTGTTGAGCCTAAATACAGATGCCATGCTCAATGTGCTATCATCTTACTTGTGTTTTGCATTAATAGGTTCCAAGTGTTCATTTGTGGCCTATAGTTGAGTCTCCTATTCATTAATAATGAATTTGTACTTATACCAGTCATTTTCAATATCATTAGTCCACCATGTTTTTAAAGGGAAATCAAAATTTATACTTGAAGACTCCGTTTTTGTTTGATTTAGTTTGCAACAGTCACAAAGAGGTTACAATTTATAGTGCCGTTTGAACATTAATTATTTTAATCACAACTCATTGTAAAATTGGCATTCAAATACTAAAGAAAAATAAATTCCCACTTTTTTCCTTTTACTTTTAGATCAAATTTAGTTTAGCTATAAACAATTATAAATAACACTCATGAGTGTTTTAGGATCTTTATGTTGTTCAAATTAAATGTTATTGTAATAAGTTCAGTTGTGTTACTCCTAATGTTTTATGTTTACCTGTATAGTGCTTTAATTTATTTTGGTATTACATTTCTTTCCTATTAAATTACATAGACAATACACAAATATTTATTGTACAATACGTTTTCTGTTATCACAATGTAATAAAAACTTTTACAAAAACTATTAACAATGTTTTTTTCTTGGTTTTATGTATAGTGGTAATGTTTTCAAATTTACTTTCAGCTGTTGGAGGTTCAAGGCCTTCGCCAAATCCAAAGGAGCAAGGTACACAACAAGTTTTTTTAATATTTTAATTATATTAAAAAGTTTTGAATGGCTTATCCACGTTTACTAGTGGGTAGTCTCTAATTAAATTTATTTTAAATCAAACTATTTTATTTTTTAATTGAAAGTGACATTAAAAAGTAAAGATACATTTTTGAATGGAATTCTAGAATGCCTGCCAGCATGAAATGGTATGGTGACTTCACACTATGACTCATATTAGGACTTGCGCCTCAAAAATTTACAGCTCCTCAACAAATAGTATGTTGAGGTTTTGAGCTTATTCATTTGATTGGTCCATTGAGCACTTATCATGAAAAGCAGTCCGAAAACTTTAACCACAAACAATCCATAATGAGTACTTAAGAGTTTTAAGTATTTTTATTATCCGTACTATGCTTTCTTATGATATTAATCATCCACCAAAATTAAACAAAAAGTATTTCTACTATATATTTATTTACAATGCCAGGAAAATCTGATTCAAGGTGTAATACAATATATTATTATTTTTTTTGTCTCATGCGTAGCTGAGCTTTTGAAAATACACAAGTTATAGACTGATATTTTACGTTGTTTTTAGCTTGTGCAGATGTTTTAAAATGTGAATTACATAAAATTAGTGAAGTATTATTTGATTTAAGATGAAAATTAGTATAGTTTCTTTTCTGTTCGAGTTGAGTCGAAATATTGGAACGCAACGGAAATTATATTCAAAATTAATACCAAGTGCAAAGGAAATGATGCCAATCATCTTGTGATATATCACAAATTATGAAAAAAAAATTGCCACATTCTAGTTATTTATAAAAATATATGTTAAGGTTAAAAGGACATGGGATATATAGGATAAGGCAAGGCAGAAACCAAAATTAATCGTTTTTGTTTCTGGCTACATTTATAAATTTAATATGGCTGCCTGGATCTTAATACAGTCAGAGTTAAAGGTATGGATACACTCTGTTTAGTTTTTTATGGACAAAGATGGAGGGATGGAACTCAGGACACCTTTCTAGGAAATACATGTGAACTTTTTAGTCACTGTTACAACTTTGCCAATTTCTTCAAAATAGGATTTTGGGGTTGCAGCTCAGAATTTTTAAATGTAAGACCCATTAAGTCAAACACCTTGTTTTAAAGGTCTTAATAAGAGAAGAAAAGTGGAAATACAATATTGTTTTTGTAATATAGTAAATAGTATTGACCAAAATTATGCTTATTTTGTTATAGGAGAAGGTAGTTCAGGCAGTGAGGAGGAGAATTCTGAGGACGATTCGGATTCAAGAGACCAAACCATTAATCGCTGCCAGCATTGTTTCTCGACTAGTAAGTACTGTAGATTAGTGAATTAAAAGTTATATTGTTGAGTACGCAATTAGTTAGTGTAATGTTTCTGTTTTTAAATTCCACAATTAGCCAGTAGATATAAGTAAAATATTTTAATTGAAAGTATCTTTCCTTTTACCACTAGATGAATCTTTTCCATTGAATATGCTCAATTTGTGTTTCTAGGCTCGAGAGAGCTAGCGCCTTGTGGGCCCAAGGAACGCACACCAGTGTGTGCCGACTGCCGCGCACACTACGCCAAGGCCGGCTGCCTGCCACCGGTCTCGCGCACGGATGCTCCCTACCTGTTCCGACCTGTGCAGACCGAATCGCCCGAAGGTTCTCCCGGCCGAATGAGGACCCGCAACAAGGCCAAGGAAACTGTGAGTTTCTCTCGTCATCTATTAGCTTCAGTCATAAGCCTTCTCTCTTTCAGACCTTTATAGTTCACTCCGCTAATGCATTGAATAATATCCTGCTAAACTAAACTTGACTTAACCCAGCATTAGTCGTATTCGGTGTGGAATATTGTGTATCGGGCATGGTCTCAGAAATCACTTCCAGAAAACACTAATAAGACCTTAATATGACTTATAAATATAAAATTGTGTAATTAACACAGGAACTGGCAGTAATTTTTTCCCAGTTGGCAGGGCCATTTTTGATTGTTTTGTACTCATACTATAAACATTTTTTAGAAAATAAATTTATATAAAACCTACATATGTATGTATAATACATATTTTTTCAGGGGAATATGGAGATAATAATGGTATAAAAATCGTCCATAAATAATTAGATAAAACATTTTAACTATAATTTTTGTCATTTTGTACTTTTTGAAAAGTGGTTGGACTGCACCTTGTAAAGTATGATTTTTTAACAAATATTAGAATCTAAGAATGCCAATTTGTTCTTCATTTTACCTAGTTTCAGAAAAAAATGTAGTGGTATCCAGGTTCTCTTGAAGAAGAATGAAATATATTGTAAAAACCATAAATAGTACATTAAAGGCTAAATTTGTTACTACGGATATAATTGTTAAAAAAATTACAAACAATATCATTCTTACACTAAATGTATCTAAAATATATCAAAATTTTGATAATTATATATCAATTAATTAATTACTGATTTCCAAATTTTTTAATTTTTGAAGAGTGGTGGGACGTACCTAAATTTGTTACTATGGGTAGAATCATTTTCAAAAATTAGCAAAAAATGTAATTTTTACACTAAATGTCTCCAAAATATACCTGGGAATTGTGTGTACTAAAAAATAATAATTGCAAGTGTATGCTCTTGGGTGCATAGGCATACAGTGGTGTTGAGAGCATTAGGTTTCAAGAAATCAAAAGTTCCTTCTTTTGTAACTTTTTATATGGAAATGTTTCATTGGTTATATTATTTTTACAATAAATAAATAGTAATTTTAAACTTTTGCTGAAATATTGGCTTAATTTAGGGTTCCAGAAAGCATAAAGGGAAACTTAGATGTCATTATGAAGGCCTAGGTTGTCTCAGTCCTACAGATCAACAGATTCTCTAATGTAAAAAATTAGCCACATTTTGGAAAATTATTAAAATGAGAGCCTAAAACAAAGTTATAACAAGCTATAAACCAACATAATAAACCATAGCCATGATATGTCATTAATATTGAAGACCTCAAATACTTCACTGCACTGCACAATAGCGTATATTGCCCTAGGCTTACTAATTACAACATATCACATATAAACCATGAAATTACTAACAAAACACAACATATCGATTTAAAAAGCTCCATAATAAACTCTTTTATAAGTAATTAACACTATTTCACGAAATGAATACCTTTTGTGACTAAATCTAAAGACCAAATCAGACGGACACCGGTTTCAAAATGGCTACATAACGATCATTCTGTAAATTTAGTGTTGCTAAAACAGAAAAACAAATTTCACCATTGAAATCAGCAATTAGCAATTCTTTCTGTTTGTAATGGTAGTGGTGGTAGTGTGGACTTACATACTATGTGAACTGTCAAAACGGATGCGTGTCAGATTGACATTATAATATCGGATACCAGTTCCAGGGTTAAAATAGTTTTTAAAGGAATGTTTTTATTTTATTTTTATTTTCTTACTATGTTGACAAACAAACGCACTAATTCCACTTGAACAATTATGATAATAATTGAAGAGCATTAAAACTAATTTATATTAATAATCATATGCTTAGAAATACAATTAAGAACATAAAAAACCCTCTTCACTTTACCAATGATTTATTAATCATTGCTTTAAACAATATAAGTGGAGGGAGGGTTCTGCAGCCCACTCAGAGTTTAAAAAATTTAAACTGAGAACTTAATAGTACAATGAACATTTTTCAGCCTAAGAAATCACAGACTGCGGCAACTAACATGGTATTAATATTGGTTGTGGTACATACAAACCTTTTTACTAACGTAGGTTGTATATTTTATTATCATTAAGGAGTGGAGCTACATCTTAATGTCGCTGTTACAATATTAATTTCTAATAACCTATAAATTCAAAACTTATTTCCCATAGAAATTGATAAAATAATAATATTTAAAGGAGTCGTTCTGTACCGTCTTAGCAATTAATCCATTGAATATAGGGATGTTTGGGTACCACTAATTGTGGTTCAGGATCTTTCAATGAGGATGTATTGATCTATGAGGATATCAGTTTAGGTTAGGCTTGAAGAAGCCAATAAATTTGGACCTAGTTCCCTAAACAATGGAAGTCTAATAAACAAAGACTTACTCTCTGATCTAATAGTATAGATGCCTGAGTTTTAACATAACCTTAAACTAACTGGTAGAGCTAAAATTAGGGGAGTTACATTAAAATTTAGCTTGTTTATCTATGAGTTCAAACCTACTAAGGGAATTATTTATAGACAATATGAAACTAAAGGTTTTACTTTGGTAAGAACCAAAAACCTACTGAGTTTTGTGTTTTTCAAGCACACTGCAACTTTGAACATTCATAACTCATAAACTTGTGATCCTGTTAAGACCAAATTTTTCATACAAGACAGGTACAGGTGTACTGTTTTTGACTATGTAAATTTAGAATTTTATAATGGTGATTGAACGTTGTTATCAAATTACCATTTTAACTTTTACTTTTGAGCGGGCAGTTGAAAAAATTGTGTATTGGTTACATTATGCAACTTTTGAAGTCATCAGTAGTAATTAATAGTTTAAATAGTAATTAAAAATAATTGTTTCACAAGATTTTGATAATTTACCATGGCTGGTGCTTGCTTGTTGGAACATGCCAAATGCCAGATTGGTGAGGGCATTGTTGCCATTATTGTGCACACCAGAAGTTCACACCTTTGGCTGCAAGAGGAAGCTGTAATTTTGCTCACACTTAGTTTTATTTGTATAAATATTTTATACTTTTTGATCTTTGGTCCTTAATATTCCTTAAATATGTATGTTGTGAAGCAGAGATAGTAATCAACTCCATCAAGATAGATTTTCTTCAGCTTTTGAAAAAGTCCTAGTTATACAATTATTGTTTTTGAGAGTATTTTTTAATATGGTTGGAAAATCAGTCATGGTCTGAACTAGTTCGTTTTGCAAATTATTAATCGGAAGGTATATTTAGGTAAAAATTATAAATATTATTCAAAGAGTGAAATCGTCAAGCTTGATAATTTGCCCATCCCATCTTCACACAGTGCTTCTTCTTTAGTTTAGGTTCCCTTGATTTTCCTTGATCTTTCACACAGTATGAAAATGTTGTCTATGATAAGGAACCAACAAGTAGACTGTGTTTCTCATTTCCTTAAAAAGGATTCTCCCAGTTAACCTGTGAAAAAGTTGACAAAATGGTGCCATTCTAGTCTCCAATTTCTAAAAAGTTTGTTTCCTGAAGTTGATTTTCTGTAGAACGAATTTAGCTAGTTTGATTAAAAAAGCTGCAGAAAGTGTGTTGTTCTGTCTCTGGTCCAAGAGTTTTGAGAGAATGGATAAGCCTTGAGAGTGGGGTATTTTGGTATGTACAAGGATATTACATTGATGGTAACTAGGATAGTCTCTCATGGTATTACTGGTCCTCTCAGTTTTTGTTAACATTTATTGACTCAAGAATAAAATAAATAATTTCAAATCCTAATAATAAATATTGAATATCATACAGACATTCTATATTTTCCCCCCAATACTCCTCATATTTTGGCATCCTTACTTTTTACTTAAAAAGGAAACATACAATTATAAAAGAAGAAATGGTGCAGATAAGTTAAAAATAATTAAAATAATTACTTAGGATTAATATAAACTGAAACAAAAGTGGACTGTATTCCATTTTTCAATTTTCAATGTTTTGTTAAAATACATGTATTGTTTTATTTTGTGCGTGTGTTTGTTTGTTTGTTACAGTATTAAGCAATTTTGTTTTTAAAGTGGGAATAAAATAGGAAACCTTTCAAATTATATAAATAACTTCCGTGCCATAGAAAACATTCGAGTTTGTTGACTAAATCATAGCTTACCTGTTCAATATAAACTTTGAAATATTTGTTTACAAAATAAGATTTATAAAATATATTTAGAATTGCTTAATTTAATTTAATGAGTATTGTAGAACAATAACAGTTTTCTGTATTGGGACTGAAGTTGTTTTATGATTGTTTGTGCTTTATCGTTCTACCGAGATTGTTCACACTATTCATCAAATTGCTTTTGTACCATATTGAGTTTTGCTTTTTTTCGTACTGCTAATGTTCTGTCAAATTGCACTCCACTGCGTTTACATCATTTCCGGTGCTTTGATTTATGCAAAGGGAAACTGAGGGGTAAGAGTGGCTTTCCTTGAGAAAATTAACCGTTTATTTTTTATAATCGTCAAGATGTCTTGGATAGTACAGACAACATTTGAACCACTTTTATTCACACTGTATTTATCCGGATTTGTTTTGGTACTATCCGCTTTACAATTCAAACAGTGTAACTTTTTTTTACTGTTCTTGCCTCAGTACAAAGTTGCTTAATTTATTAGTAACAAGTTTTGTTACTACTCTTTGTTTGAGCAAACAACAGCAGGTTCCTTAAAAATTTGAACACATACATTTCTCCAGTATTATCTTTCTAGGTTGTTAACCCTGTATAGGCAAGTGGGAGATCTATTGCCCACTTTTCTAGTACTATTTATTTTTCCATACTTTGACCAATATGTTTTGTATTTAATATTTGTAGAATATATAAGTGCGATTTTATAATATGTATTTATTCTACACCAATATATTAGAACATCTTTGTCTTCTTTTGTTTTTGTTAACTTGTCTCCCTGACTTGTTTAGACACCACTATTTTTTATTGACAAACAACTGTTATCTTCACACTTTGCTGTAGTGTTTGTTTTATAATGTTATATTTCACAGTATAATGTTCATAGTGTAAGTAGTATTAAGTGTTTTATTATGGATAGGAAAAACAGATCACAGCAGTGAGGCAGACTATGAACTATTTTGAACATTTTGTAAAATTTTGATTATAGTTCGCTCAATTCATTTGATTTTTTGTGCAGATTATAATGTAATTACTAATAATAAGGCGTATAGGAATATTGTTTTTTTTTTCCAGGTATAATGTGACAACCACATTAGGAAATATTCACACATACACACGGGTGCGCACACACATATATATTTACATACATACACACAGGTTGTAAAAAGTCCCGCACAGGCTTGATAATTCCGGAATGATTACAGGTAAAGCAATAAAACTTGGTACATCACTACTGCATCTATAGATATCTTTTTTAAGTAACTACCATTTTTTGTCATAAATTATATAATAAAACCTGTAATCGTTTGGGGGTTATCAAGCCAGTGCGGAACTTTTTTACATCCTGTATGTATCTAAGTATATAAATATAGTTAAATGAGTTTTAACAAATATTTTGCAAGATACACTGTTTTAAGCCCAGTCTTTCTCTCGTTATCAAATCAGTAACACCTTCAAATTTGTTAATCCTAAAAGAAAAATAAACTCGTTTCAACCTAACTTGTATTTGATAAGTCTAAATTTGAGAAATAAAATACTCCCAAAAGAAAAATACTAAGGATGTTGTGGTGCTTAAAGTACTTCATAATCAAATTATGGCCAGATTTTGACTTTATAAATTATGGTTCGCTCTAAAATCCTGGAGGAGAATAGTGTTCACTGTAGATTAATTAGTCACCATTGTAAATAACCTAGAATCATGATAAACAAGTAGAACTGCCCAAATTCTTGCGTTTTTGGGAATAAATGTAAGGAAACGAGGTGGCAGTCTAGTGTGTCTGTTTAGCCGACGAAGGGTGGTGGTGGCAGCAGTGGTGGCCGGCCCAAGCGCAGCAGTGGTACCAACACTCCGGACCAGGAACTGGACAAGAGGGGAGGGGGAGGGGGCTGCAAGAGCCCCGGGGCCTCCAGTACTTGCTCCAACTCGCCTGGTGAACGGGCCAAGAAACGGGTACCGACTGTAGCATGGGCTCTAGTAGTGGCATGGCATGGCACTCATATATGTGTTCTCCGTACACGATTGCTATAATTTCATTTTATGTTTAATAAGTATGTTTCTAATTTTGTGCAATGTAGCCTTTAGAAAAATCTAAAACTTTCTTGTTCTAATATGTACTATTGGGATGTTGAATTTAATCAGTTCATAATTGAATAAGTCCTCTTAGAGGAATCCCTATTAAAGCTAATGCTCAGAATTAACTCCCGTGGTTATATCTACAAATTGGGAAGGGCAGGTAACCGTAATAGGCTCCTGTAAACAGTTTATTATGTACTCAATTATTATTCCACATCCCCTATAAGTCTAGCTCAACATAGAGCAGAGAACTTAGTATATTGCTGCTAAATTTAACATACCTGACCAAAAAATATGTGTTAGACAAATGTAAGTTATCTTTCATTTTGGACAAATTAGACATCGTAACTGTTGTAACTTCACTTTAACAAAATTTAGGCAATTAAAATTTGTTTAATTTATGAATGAGTTTTTGATTATGTATGTAAAACTGCTAAAAGAAAGCAGTGTTTAATGTTTTTAAAGATTTTGATCAAATTTATTTATTTCTAAATCGTTATCAGGTGTAACAGTTTTTTAGTGTATTTTATAGTGAATAATATCGCATGTGAAAATTATATTTTCTTATCACAAAATTACAAAATGGTGTAATTGTGTAACTAAAACTAAGCTCTACAGCTGAAAAATGTCTTGACCTTCATGGCATTGAGTACCCATTTAATAATTAGCCTTTTTTTGGCATTATATCCAATATAGGAGCGGAATTAAAAGAATGAAGATTCGTGGGTTACAACCAAAAATCTTCTAAAATTATTACGTTTATTTGGTTAAAATGTAATGAAATTCTCGACTTAAATTTAGTTTTCCTTTAAGTTTTGTGATTCTTTATGTGTGATTATTGACTTAAAATTGTATTAAACACACTTGAGTACAAAACAGTTATTGAATTTAGTTCAGTGTTAGATTTTTCCCTTTTAAAATGTACATTACTAGGAAAGTTTACATTTAATGTATTATAACCAATTTCTATTCTATTTTAGTGTGTCTGCTGATTTAATATCTTGTTCGTATTTGTTGTTGCCTGTCACTCGTGTACTTCAAAATATTTCCTTTAGTATCTTTTTGGGTCTAAATGTGTTTTTTATAATTTTTGTAGAGACATGTTGAGTTTTATGTCCACTTCTTTCTCTATTATATTTGATCCACACATAAAGTTCCTGTAAATAATTTTACAGAGAATATTTTTTTATCATAGTGTTTTATAATTTTTGCAACTTTAGTGAATGCAATTTCAGTCAAATTTGTTATACTATGTCATGTTTGAGAGATTAGTATTGTTTATAAAAACTACGAGGTGCATCTGGAAAATAAGTTCTCCTCTGTACAATCATATGGCCATCACAAAATAACTTTCTCCGTAATACCGCTGCAGTGACGCTATCAACAATTCTACACATGAGTCTTGTTACTGTAGATGTTAATAATGTTTGAAACAACTAATAAAGCCTCATGTGAGATCAGTCTGTTGATTGGTTTCTGAATATAAAGAACTTCAAGGCAGTCGAAATCCATCCTAGATTACAGTGATTAACAGTGAAAGTGCAATGACTAATGTCATGCTCTCGAGCCTTTAGAGAATTTATGATCGTGACAGTTGTCTCACTTGCGTCTGCGAACCACCTGCTTCACAATAGCTCAGAAACCTGACTACACGTATGTGAAGGTCACAGCTATTACACTAGAAACGTCTGTGACTACTCTTTACTTACACTGTGCCACCTGACCCTGTTTGAAAAGAAACCTACCTACACGGAAAGAAAACTATACAATCATCTCCCAGACGACCTGAAGAGATGCAAAGAATTTCAAAACACCACTTAAGACCTGGCTGCTACAGAAATCTTGTTATACTCTAGAAGAATTTTAAATGACTGACTTTTTCATTATTGTACTCAATGTTCATGTAAATACAGAATTTGATTGATTGAGTAATGGAATAGTGCTAAAAAAAATGTAATTAGTTCAATGAAGAACTACAAAATGTTTATTAAGAAACACAAAGTGTCAGGTTCTCTTTTACCAATGATAACTTCATTATGACAGTGGATGAGAAGAGTAAAGGTGACATACGATTCACAATGGCAATGCTTTCAGATGGATTTTCACAAGTTGTAAGAACTGTTTTGAATGAGTTTTTTTAAAGGCTAACAGATGTTCCAAGAATGCTTAAAGGCTAATTGAATAATTCTCAGTAAGTTGGAAAAGTTCACTCATCTGCCAAACTGCTCAGACCTGGTATCCTTTGACTACCACTTGTTCCTGAATATGAAACAAGAACTAAGTGATGGATGCTTCAAATTTTATGACAGCGCTTAAATCAAAGTACAGATATGGGTGTTTTCACTGGCAGGATGTTTCTTTGCGGAACATTTAGGTAAGCTGGTCTGGCAATAAGTACCTGGAAATTAGTGGAAAATAAGTTGATAGTTTATAAATTACATATAAAAGTAGTTTCATATTGAAGTAAAGTAATTTTAAAAATGTTATTTTGTTGTTATTTCATAACAATGCTTACTTTCCAAACTCAATTTGTAATTAATAAATTGGTTGAAAATTATGAAATATGTTTCAATTAACCCATTGCGGATCGTATTGTTTTGGCACGCGGGCACGAATTAATTTACGATCAGCGGCCGCACGAACAGCAATGGTGCGCCACATCGTATCGCTCGTTATTATATACTAGTATTCGTTCAGATGGAACATGGGCCTGCTGGGGTATCCGTGATGTAGGAACGATAACACGCGAGCAAGGTTCCGGGGTGGCAGGGATGATGTCTGAATCATAGTCTAAATAAAGCGGCTCGGATGAAGCGATTACAACATCCGAGCCATTGTCTAGACTAAACCCGCCAACATGTATGTCTGCGTCATTTAGTTCTGTGTCACTAACCTCAAAAGTATTATAATAACAACTGAGGAAAACACCCAATCAGAAGCACTAAAAAGCAGAGAGTAAACTAAACGAATGATTTTTCAACTTCGACATACAACTGCGATCTGTAGGATATTTATAAAACTTTTGAAAACTCTAAACGTAGACCGTTGTTAAACACTCTTAGTTGACAAGTGAAGACGATCGCCCGATCTATCAGACATTAAAATAACTATTTGGAGGGAAACTAAAAGCAGACTGCTTTTGCGACCTGAGCTCGTCATCATGCCGTTAGGCCCGGCCGCTGCGTGACGAGCCCAGTTCGTTCAGTGATCCGCAATGGGTTAAAAGTGATTTTTTATATTATCAATTCTTTTTATTTTATAATATATATTTTAAGTTTGTGTGTGTGTGTGTATATATAGAAATTGTATTCTGTTCTTTCTAGTTTTTATTTGGAATTATCGTACTTTAGAAAACACAGAAGCAGTAAAATAGTAATTATTGCTTGACATCTTGTAAATTGAATTGAATTGAAACATCTTTATTCATATAATATACAGTGGTATACATTGAATGGCGTCATTATGTTAAATGCAATGCTTCTAAATAACCGAGTATGTAGCAGATGGTATCGGCATGTATATTCCCTTAAATTAACATGTTTTAGTTCTTTAAATTTATATTGAAACATTCCTGCTTCAGAATTGAGAATGGCTGCTGTAGGCTAATTTTGTGTATAGTGATATCTTTCCCTAAAATAAAAATTCTTCTGAGAGTCGAGCAACCAAGTAGTTATTTCAGGATCATTTGTAGAATTGATCTGTTTTGTTTTGTCTTGAATAAGTTATCAGAAACAAATTATCAGTCAATATTAATGCTTTATTTAGTATTATAACTATTGCTATATATTTAAGCAGTATATATAAATAAGTTCAAGTGTGAAACATATTAGTACTAAGTGTATTAAAGGTAAAAGGTATCTAATTAATTAAAACTAGCTAAAACATGTGAACGTGTGAGTGCTCCTCAGACAGTTCAAAGCCCTTTGCTTAAGAAAAAAATATTGTCATAACCATACTGAAAAGTGGAAATCTTGTAAAACAATTTTATTTGAGGCTCATATCAAAATAGAGTTGGGTTTTTATGAAAAATGTTATTTTCAAATTTAGATGCAGATACAAGAATAGCATTGTCAATATTAGGAATGTTTGACCCATTTGTTGATTATGCAACTTGGAACGAATACAAACCGTCTTGAATCTTTATGAACAGTAGCTTGAAGTATGATTATTGAAATTATTTAGTTCTGAATGTATTTATTATTTTGGGACACAGTTTTTTATAAATGTTATTTGGTATGTTAAATTTTCTGTCAATTAAAAAAGTGTAATATTTTCTATATTTGTTGTTTACTATTTGTGATTTAAATGTAAGATATACTTAAAAATTACTATAAGATTTTATTAAGTTGTTCTTGTATATTGTAACTCTAGTTTGAGCCGGCTTGGTTGCTTTCGCAAATTAACAACCATATGTGGTAGAGCAACAAGTATGTGTAAGCTATAAGTTCAAACTTTTAATTCAGTTTTTTCACAGCAAAAATTTGGACTTGATTTGGAACAATAGGTCTCACCATTTCCTGTACGATGTGGAGTAACAAATTTATTTCATACGTTTGGAATGCTATGTTAGTATTCCCTTTAAAAAATCTTTTAAAAATTCACTGGCATTAGAATAAAAATTACCAATTAACTTTTACTTTAATTTAAATCAGTAAAGAATTTGGAATAGAAAACACTTTTTACTTTAATACTGTCAAATTTCACTCACAATTGTTTAATGTTTTTTTCAGCGCACAGCTTTTCTTTTACTAGAGTGTTTGTCTAGATTTGTGCTATCTTCATTTCCTGTACATACTGTATATTCTCTTGTTGTTCATGCCTTGTTCTTGTCTATGTCTTTGTGTGTAAGTATTCCGGGGGTAAAATAGGTTACTGCTATACATTTGTCATTATTTGTGTGCGTTTAATATTTCATTAGCTTTTATTGCATTGAACTTCATTTTGTAAAGAATAATTGGTTTACAAGGGAGATGCTGTACCAATCAGAGAATCAATATCAGCGTTTTTGCTTGAATCTTTTTATTTAAAACAGTTTTTTTATATTATTTAACTCTATCACTGGTGAGTATTCATAGTGGTCATGTCCCAGAAAGTGAGTTTTTTGTTTTTCTATTTCTAAAGCAGACAGACTTTAATTTGCAAATAACAAAATTACTCTCATCCTTTTAGCTATTTATATATTTTTATCAAATAAAAAACTCTTAATGAAGATAAATCAATATAGGTCAATACTGTTTATATATACACAGTAAAGGCATGAGAAGACCAATGTGAAGTGTACACATATATCATTAAAAGTTTCTAGTTACGTGAAAGGCTCGGGAGCATTGTAAGATACACATCGGAACATCCATGCCGTGTCCTGGTACCACTGCTAGCCGACACATTTTGTAACCATCCAGTAGTTTTCATCAAAATAGCCACATTTTTCATTCATAAAAATTTACACTAAAAGTTCGTCCAAAAGTTTTTCTTGCATTGTTTTATACTATGCTGATTACACAAATTCCTTAATCACATACAGCCCATAATAATCATATTCACCAGCTTCACAAAAATCACTTTAATAAAAAACAGGAGAGTTACAGCAGATGTTAACATACAATGAAATGAATCAGCTGATTGCATTTGTTATTTTACTGTTCTGAACACATAGCAACGTGTTCTGAAGCCACAGTGAATCATCAAGAAATATAACTCTGTACCAAATGCACTCTTTAGTAACATGCAGTATTACTACTCAAAGGTTTAACATAAAACTGATTACATTTCAAAGTCAATTAGAATGCATGTCATTTCAAGATTAAACATGAAACAAGTGACCTGATGTAAAGACATTTTCAGTGAAGGTTCTGAACCTTCTGGCTATCTGTCTGCAGAGTCCCTTCTTTGACATATAGAAACTTTATCGGATATTTATTGATAAATCAGTTTAATGAATCATTCTCTGTTTTTACATGTAATTAAATCAAATAGTTTTGTTAACACTAATGTTATTTTTAGTATTCTAGGGCTATTTGGAGCACACAAATAAATTTTAAAAATTAAAATCAGTTTATTTTACATCGTATTTTGTATTCTTAATAAAGAAATATTAATTATTAAGAGAAAGTAAAGTTGTGTTTTAAATGTAGGTAGTAATTTATGAAGTTGTTAAAATATGAATAATTATTTATTGACCTATATTAATAATATAATTAGGTGTTCTTCATTTAATGTCGATAAACTATGGTGTTTTTTGAAAAAATAAAACTAGGTTACTATAATTTAGTGGATTTGATGTTTTTATTAGATGTTTCAATTGCAAGGAGTACAGCAATTATTCGCAATACAGTAAAATATATTGCAGTTATCTTTTATTCAAACTTCCATTTAAAATAGAATAAATATTTTAGTGTTGACATTTTGGACACTAAACAAGGGTCTCTCATAATGGTACCATTTAAAAGTTGAGCATCTTCTAATTTCGTATACTTTTTTGCAGTGGTGTCATCTGTCAGTTAGTTCATTTAAATGAAAGTCAGTTGGGAATGTAATTTTGTGTGCAGATAGTGATCTCGCAACAACCATTACTGATCTCAGGTATACTAACGGAATATTGCCTTCCTGGTAATTTGAATTTCTCCCAATCTCCATCAAACTTCAGTGTAGAATGTTTGGAATATATTCAGGTTAGGGTTTCCAAAAATGTATCTCTTGAAGGTCATCTTAAGCTTCAGAGCTTAAGATTCTGGTGCAGTGTAAAACAGAGAAGTGAATACTCTCAACAGTTGGTACTCGTGTATGTGATGGAATATTTTGCCGGTCAGACAAGATTCCTAAATATGTACTTTATTATGTTGTCAAAGGCCAGATCCTATCTCTAAATAACTTTTTATTTATATACATTTTCAAATATTTGACAGACCAAAAAGGATTTCTAACGAAACTGTTATTAAAGGCAATAAACTTTATGTTGGGTAGTTTGTTTTGCTTTCTGATTTCACAAAGCAAGCACTTAAAAGAGATGGAATAAAAAGAAATATTAAGAATGGCTGTATTATTAGCAAAGAAATATGATGTTGGAATTCTGTATTCAAACCTATTAAAATCAATATTTATTGGGCTATAGTCGTTTTTTCAGGTTTTGGCTTTATGTAATATTTGGACCCGTTACAATCACACATTACATTAATTTATTGGTGTAAACCATATCGATAAAACATTTGTTTACTGTATATGATGAAAATAGTTACAAAATTTTTTAATCCTTAGTATTTGTTGTATTGCATTTTTATTTCTCAAAGTACACACACTTGCCCATAATATTTAGAATCATACTTAAAGTATCCTCTTGATTAGATCTAAATAAAATTCGAATATGAAACCTAGTTTACAGGGTGATTCCGATAAAAGCGCATGTTTTTTTAGGGTTGATAAAGGATGTGAATTGAATACAAACATTTTTTGTCCAGTACACACAGAATCGCAAATGTTTCAATTCTAAGTATATTGAGAATTTGTGATACACCTCCTTGTAGGAAACACATAGTGTTCCCTTTTGAGATTCAGCCGTAAAATGCAAAGCTGCCAATTATTATTATTACAGCAAATGTTCAAAATTTCTCCCGTTTGTGTCGATGTAAAGCTGAGCTCTTTGTAACATCGACTGTCTTACATTTTGAAAGAGTCAGGGGTTTTCTCCCACTTCTGGTGCTGAATAATATTTTTTTACATTCTTGTATGCATGAAGTGGTTCTTATTTTTTGTAATTAAGAAAAAAACACTTTTAGTTTCAGCAGCGTTGCTTTTTCTGGTTGAATCTCATAGGGAACACTATGTGTTGCCTATAAGAAGGCATTTCACAGATTCTCAGAAACAAAACATTTAGGACCCCAATTTTATGTATTTGACAAAAAATGTTTGTATTCACATCCTCTATCAACCCTGACAATATGTACACTTATCGGAATCACTCTGTTTGCTTCTAGTAACAGCAATGTAAGGGATTTTGGATCTTTTTTTATAAAGTAGCAGAAAGGAATGTTCGCATATTAATACTAACCACAAACTAATTTACTTTAAATATAATGGCAGCAGTATATAGAATGTTCATTCCGTTTTATGTATATTTTAGTTCTTAACTACAAATAATATTCTGGAAAAAGCAAACGACAATGCTGATCAAATGAGATCATTGTAGTCATATAATTGACGTTAGTAAAATATTTAATGAGTATAATATGTGAAAGAGATTTGTTATGAGTAAATACTGAAAACGAAAGTTATTCCTATAATGTAAACAGTTTTAATATATACTTTTGCATGTGCATGAATACATTTGTGTATGTATGTTTGTGGAGTTGTAATAGTGGATTGACTTGTATGTTTTTATTATGCTCTAAAATAGATCATTTATGTTGGTATAGATAAGTTTTACTTTCATTTCCACTATATCTTTGACTTCAATTAGACTTGGATTTCAGAATAAGTGGAAACTGGATTTACCGCCCAAACAAATAATCACTCACAATACATCTTATTTTGACTGATCTGTGCTACACTCAGACATATATAATTTTTAATCAGATCTAAAAGTTTAACAAGTTCTTGTTCTGTTACGTAGTGTTTGTTGCTACAGGCTGTACCCCCAATCTATAAGTTACTGATTTTGGGACAATCTTTGTTTCTTTAAATGTTACCGATAATAATTTTAAGAAATAAAATATTGTACATTGTATTAAAACTCTTATAATGCATAACAATTTGCATACAATTTAATAAAGATTTAGAAAATATTAATATGATTTATTAGGGTTGTTAAAATTAGGAAAGATAGTAACTAAACAGTATACACTTAATTTATAAACAAACACTCTAATAATTATGATTATCATAATATATATAAATTAAGTATTTGATTCCAATAAGAAGTAGCTGGTAGAATGTATACAGTATTTTACTTAATCTTTTCATCCCTGCAAAATAGTACAGTAATAATTTGTTTCAGTTTTTTAATTCACTGTTATAAAGAAAAAAGAAATAGATCTGTTTAAATTAGCATAATTTCCACTGTTCTTACATATTCAGGTTTTTTTGTATAACATTACTATTATTCATAGCTTCTGCAATGTGTTCATAGTTAGTACAATACCAATAACTAACAAATATTTTCACTTGTTTTAGCTGTGCGTTGACAAAATAAAATCAGAATCCTCGTCTAAGTCACGCAAACGGCCACCAACAGAGACAGAGGGAGACGATGAGAACAAACGCAAACGAGCCGAGAGCCCTTCAGAGAGTGTGACGTCGGACAGCGGCTCTGTTGCTGACGAAGCGGAGACCACTGAGCCGAGTAACCTGGACCTTGCGGAGAGCCTCAGCGAGCATCCGCCCTCCGAGGTGCCGGCAGACGATACCATGCCAACAATCAAGGAGGAGGAAGAGCCTCCTGCTCCTTCCTCCCCTCTCTCAGAAAACTCACAACTACCTGTGTTCAAAGTGGACGACTGCAATGTAGTGTTTAATGTGGGAGTGCCTAAGAAAGAACCTACAGATACTAACATTACCGTGAAGGAAGAACCCGAGAGCAATCCTGCCCCAACAAACTTTTCACAACCTCCACCATCCTCACCATCGGCGGCTGAAGAGGATGTGAAAATTAAAATTCCCGATATTAAACCAAAGCTCGATGATAATTTCTTCTCATTATCAGTAATATCTGACAGATCGGTCGAGCCCCCGAGTTCTGGCCCTTTACCAAAAGCCTTTGACGATATTCCCATGCCCGGGAAGCTGACAGTAAAGAGAGAAGGGTTGTTTGAGCCCATTCCATCTGAAAGTGTAATAGTCCCTATGATACCTACGACAGACAATTTTGTGCCAAAGGAAGAGATGAATGTAAGTTCTCCTCCTCCTCTGCAGAATCCAGTGGTGGATCAGCGAACTGTTACTGTAACAACACAATCGCAGACTATAGCTGTGAACAACATAAAACCTGAGTCCAGTGAAGATTCTGCCTCAAGTGAGAATTTGCGGCCTCCCTCAGCGTCAGATCTGACAGCCCCGTCCCTCTCACCACTGCCTCTCACTGCTTACGCTCCAGCCTCTCCCAGGCAACCACCTCCTGAGTCCCAACACCATGACGACAAGTCTGGTATAATCGTTCCTGCCTTCTCTGTCTCGGCGGATGAGAAGCCCACTCTCAACATCCCCTCCGTGCCTTCAGCACTCTCAGCCTCCAACCATCATTCTGGTTTCACTTCATTTTATCACCCTCACTTCCACTCACACCAAGGTAAAATGAATCCTTCTCCTCCATCATATCTGAATTCGGGTTTGCAAAGTGAGCCTCAAAATTTAAAAATAAAACAAGAAGTCATACCTCCTGACTCGATTCAACCTTCATCTGACCCTCTTCAATCACTGAAGGAAGTCAAAGTTCCGGGCTATTCGAGTTCATCTTCGATTTCACAACCCCTAATGCCGACATCAATTGCTCCCTCTTCCCAGGCAGAGCACAGCACCACAACACAGTCTTCTTCACCCTTCCAGAGTGTGGGTCCGACCGTGGAGAACATCAAGAAGGAGCCAGAGAGTTTTCATCCGATTAGAACAAATACACCAAGTAAAAGTCCTTCAGTCAAGCCATTGGAAACTACTCCAATCACTTCTCCAGCACCAAGATCTTCTTCCACACATACTCCCCCGTTCCCTCCTCCTCCACCTCCCGTCTCTCATAGTGCTGCTAATCTAATTGCTCCATCTCCGACAACAGCTAACCCCCCTACCTCACTCCCACAGCCTGTGATGCATCCCTCACAGCAACCGTCCCCTCTCAGTAGAGTGTCTCCAGGACATCTAGCTCACCCTCATGCTTTTGTACCTGCAATGCATCATTCCCACCATCTGATCCACCATCCATTGTTTGCTGCCGCCGCCCATGCTGCTGCTGTCCATCATAACCCTTACCACCCCCACCATCCCTATGCAGGGTACCCCTACCCATTCCCGTATGGTCCGTACCCCATTCCACAGCCGGTGCCACCCCCATCTCACCCCCGAGAGCCACAAAAGCGTGAGAGTCTGGAAACAACAATGATGACGTCGCACCACTCCTCAGTAACCACTCGTTCTCTACGAGAAGTTGAAACCAGGGAAGACTCCACCAATCACCACACCACCCAGGAGATTACTCAGACTCACCATCACTCCACCTCACATCACTCATCCGTTCATCACCACAGTGGGGAGAAGAACCCTCTGACCATTAGTCATTCGACCACATCCAGCAGTTCAGCCAGCGTGCAGCACAAGATCAACTCGTCCAAACGGGGCACTAGTCCAGCTGCCACTCAGGTAACTACAGTCTTCTTCCTGTAAAACATTATGTATATGAGGAATCATTGTATGGTGTTAGTACTGCTGGTGGATATGTGAAAAAAACATTACTGTTTACTTCAGGCTGCATCGAGCTGTCACGTGTCAGCCACTCTGTCTCAGACGACATCATCTTCCCTGAGCACCAACCACGGCAGCAGCCATCAGCACAGCCATCAACACAGCCACCAGCACCACCACCAAAATGCGGCAGGAGAACGTCTCAGTCCCTCCTCCGCCATCATGGGCACATCTCCACTCCAGCTAGGTATAAAAACCAATCCTTATGGTTTTTCAAACTTGTTGATTAGTAAAATTTGCTTTTTCAGTTTTGGGTTAGTGCTGATCCCAAATAAATTGCATATGAACTAGAGTAAAATTCCGGGTCAATTGAAACGTCCATGTGTAACATAAATAACCAAATGAAATAGTTTATATTCAACAGCAGGACACTATGCCAACCCTCAACCTGTGGGCAGAAGAGGTAGTGCATGAGTGATGCATCGTTGTAGCAACTGGTTGGGAAGATAATGTGTCCTTGAGATGATTCACCCTCCTACTATTCCACCAACCGCCGGTGCTGCGGCACCCCAGCACTCACAGTTGCGTTGGGTCGCACCAATGCCCACCGACTTACGCCGCTGCTGTTAGTCTTCTCCCCCACTCTTCCCTCTCATTTAAAACCATAATGTAGAGAAATCGTTTTACGCATTTCATTTCCCCTACGCATTCTAATAGATTATTTTTAGATGTACTTGGGTTAATCGAAAATTTGGTTTCCCAAAATGGCTGTCCTCCCTTTATTTTGGCTAACCTGGGTTTTACCGTAGTAAAAACCACTTGTACTTATATTCCATGGAAGATGTATCAAATGTCATCTATCTGGTATTACAGTGGTCTTCCCTTAGTTTATGGATCTGTGGAGGTATTTTTATTTATAGTGTTAAAATTGTAATACTTTTATTACTATTACTGAACTATTATAATAATTTTGCCTAATATTGCAAATCGTAGTAACAGTGCAATGTCTGACTAAGTGTGGTGCAATGTCACATGCTTTCCACGAATCCAAGAATTACTGAATACCGTTTCAGATATGTACATAGTTGAAATGATTAAATCGGATTATTTCTTAGCAGTACATCAGTAACTCTGTGGTTAAGGTTTTAACTATCTCTAAAAAGTTGCTCTCTGTCGCACCTTGGCAACATGTCCAAAATTGATAATGCCTCCCAGGATGATGGCAAAAAATGTTCATTCTGCTAATAGGAATGGTTTCTTTTATTTAATGAAATTTGGTGAAGATTGTGGCTGTTTCTGAAAACAAGATTTTGAATGATCTGTACAATGAAGGGATGGTTTTGTGGTGACAGGAGGGTCAAGGGCAGGTGTAGGTGTGACTGGCAGCAGCAAACCTCACCCCCACCATCCTGGACTGATGGTACATCCGCACCACCCCCTGCTGGCCACCCCTACCAGCTCTCTGGAGGCTCTCCGAGCCCACGCCCAGGCGGCTGCTCTCCAGAGCCCAGTGTCCTCTCATGGTGAGACCAATAAACACTACTCCTCAACTTGTTTAATTCTGCTTAACACATTCATTTCACAATCTCTTTCCTGACCTCGTGAAGCCTCGTAAACAATAGGCTTCTTTCACAGAACCGAAAGTATTGTTTGTAAATGTAAATTATATCCCGTAATGGGGGTTAATAATTAGATAAATAAGTTTTATATTATTTTCAGTATAGACTTTCTTAGATCCAATCTAATTATGCTTTTTTATTGATATTAATCAATTTATCTTTGTTAAACAATAAAAAAATTTAAGATAGTTATCCACACATTATTTTGTTAAAAAAATAAAAGTATAAAAATATGGTGCAGGTAATAAATTGTGTAGTAATTTATTAATGCTAATTTATAATGGTATGTCTATGGTATAATATTTATTACATTTTAAAACATACTGTAAACATTAAAAAAATGTTTAATGAGTTATTTAGGTCTAATTTAGTTCAATAAAACGAAATAACATATTGTAATTTAATTTGAAGTTTGTAATATGAATAAAATCTTAAAACAAGTAAGATAAATATCCCAGTTAGAGCGTATAAGATGAAACATCTGCACAACAAATCATACAAAACTAAAATTAACTGAGTTTATGTGATATAATGTAGTCAGCTTAAAAGTTGATTCCTTGTGTGTTTGTTACTGATGATAGAAGTTTTGGAAGGATAATAGGATTTTGGACATTTGCCATTGTTATATGTTAAAAGTTTAACACTATGTTTTGAGGATTACAATCTACACCTTCTTCAGGTGGAAAAACCCCTAAGGCATTAACACACTAAAAAATGAACTGCTACTCAAAATTAAAATAATTATTATGTGATATCTGACGAACTGCATTAAGTCCAGGCTGGAGAGAATCAACCCAAACGATGTCACTGCACAGGAGCCAAGAGAACAAACATGTCACTCCGGAACTAACGGATGTGAAGCATTGATAGTTCTGATGTGGCGTGTTTGTGCTCTTGGCTTTTGTGCAATGGCATTGCTTGGGTTTATTCTTTCTCATCTGTAGAGAGATCTGCAAAATCCATTTTTTGTGGGCGAAAAACACTTAAGTCATCATCGCCCGACCACAAAATCTCTTTACATAATTTTTTGATTGGTTCAACTGCACTTATTTTTCCGATTTAAATACTAATTAATATATATATAGTTTCCCATATGAAAATTGTAATTTTACTGTAAAAGAGCTTCTTATGCAAAATCCCACACAGACTTGTAGGAGAAATTAAACCCAAAATATCACCAACAATTTTATCTGCAAAATTGCACCCAAAAGACACAGAGATGCATGTTGAAAATTTGTATACCAACCACTTCTCCAAACAAAATAACTCATCACCGAAGCCTTTGGTCTCTGACTATCGAATCACAAAGCCAGAGAAATTATTTGTTAACTGAACAACCCCTATTGTAATCCCGTTATCAAAGTCAACTTCCACATAAATTACTGTTTTACTGTGACATTCCTACATCCGTGGACTCTTTATTAAGAAATTACATTATTAATTTTATGTATATTTTGACAATACTACTTGAAATCTAAAATATTTTTGTATACTTTCTCCCATAAACATTTAGTAATTAAATTTTAATTTGCCTAGGTAGCAAATGCTACACTCTCCTATGTGGACTTATCAGTTTCGCAGGTATCACTTAACAAGTTTAACTTTGAGTGGCGGTTTATTGTCATATTTTTGGGTGTCTTTATGCCTTAGAGGTTTCACCTGAAGAAAAGGGTAGATTTCAATCCTCAAAACGTAGTGTTATACCTTTTTGTAACATTTCAGTGGAAAAAGTCCAAAATCTTTTAAAAGGCGAATTAGTTTAAATGCGTCATCACACATTGGTACCTCTATTATTAAACTTGTCTTGATCCAAAGTTATATCCAATTTTCTTGTGTACAATAGTCAAATTACTTATAGCATTTAATTTATAAACCATTGTATTACAACTCAATTTATACAATTTAATTCTTAGTTAAAAAATTATGAAACTTTACTTTATGTTGAATGTGGTTCTTTATTTGACTGTAATGCAGGTGGGATGATGGGACATCCTGCTTTCCTGTCACCAGACAGAGGGGGAGAGGAGGTGAAGCCTGAGCCTCTAACAGTGTCCGGAGATGAAGGAGGGGTCCCAGAGGAGGAGGAGGCACCATCACCCACCCAGCACTCTCGTGGCCCCAGCCCAGAGCCCAAGGTGGAGGACACGGAATGTCACCGCAGCCAGTCTGCTATGTGAGTGTTCCTCCTCGTCCTGTATATGTGTATCCTATCAGTTAATAAGATTTATACAGATCAATAGGTTAGAATAAAATGAGATGTAACGGTTCCTAGTTAAGTCAATCTCTGCTTAATGTGGACCTCAACATGCCTGCATACATACCTTTAACGTAATTAGGAGTGTCTACCCTACCTGCATACATTCCTGCAACGTAATTAGGAGTTTCTACTCTTCCTGTATACATTCTTTCAACGTAATTAGGTATTTCTTCCCTACTTGCATACATAAATTCAACGTAATTAGGAGTTTCTACCCTACATGCATACATTCCTTCAACGTAATTAGGAGTTTCTACCCTATACTGGTATCAAATGCATCAACTGGCTGATAAATTCCAGAGTCCTAATCTTAAGTCTCTCACAATCCAAAATAATGTTTTGGCAGTCTACACTTAAGATCTTCAGTAAAAAGTACACAGGTGTTTCCTGAAATGACAGTGTCCAGTAATAAAGGAAATTACTTATTTCTAAAGGTCTTTACTGTTCAATATTTGTCAGCCAGTTAGTGAACCAAGTGCTGGTGTTTAACGAGTTAAAAGATAGCATATACTTCACCTATTAAATATAAAATTTTGAATGTAAATTTTGAAATCAATTAAAATAAATCTAGCCACTTTTTACAGTTTTTAAATAATGAAAAATAAAATTTTGTTTTCTTTTAGCTATGTATGTTTTATAAGCATAAAGTGTATCCCTAATTTAAAAACTAATTTGAAGATTCCATTTAAAATTAAAAGCTATAGTATCTGTAATTTAATATGGAGTTAGTCTTCCCTTAATAAGGATTTATATTCCACAGTGAGATTATATTTAAAGTATATTTCTGATTGTTAGATTCCTCCGACACTGGAACAGAGGGGACTACAACTCCTGCACTCGCACTGATCTTATCTTCAAGCCAGTGCCAGACTCTAAGTTGGCCCGCAAGCGAGAAGAGAGGATCAGGAAGCAGGCGGAGAAGGAACGAGAAGAGAAAGAGAAGGCTCAGGCGGTTAGTCACCATTTTTATTATGTACAGTAGTACCTACAAAGTGATTATCAGTCTTAAGTGTGTTGTTCACTATTTTTATTCTCAGAATCTATATTTTCCTTGATCCAAAGAATTGTATTTGAAAAGTAAAGAAGAAGCTATTATAGTATGAACCTGAAGTGTTGCCTTTATGCATAGTATTAGATAGCTAACCTAAAGAGGTTTTCAATTATTTTATTTTATTTTTCAGGAACATTGTTAAGTTGTGTGTTATGTCAGTAGAGTTGATACAAAGTTATAGGAGATCACAACTCTCATTTAATTTTTACGATATGATAAGTCACTTTATCCTGAGTGTAAATCTCCTAAACTTAATGGAAACACCAAAACAACTCAACAATAATAACAATACATTACAATAAATCAGTTAATTTCTAACTTCTTTACAGTATGCACATTTGTAAACATTTTGTTAAAATGTTGCTATAATTGCAACTACGAGGGCCATCCGGAAAGTAGTACCCGTTTGTGAAATAAAGACACAGAAGTAAATATTAACAAATATAAACATTTTTATTGAAAAGAGCATACCTTAAACTACTTCTCAACATAATCTCCAAGCAAATTTAAGCATTTGTCATAACGTGTGACGAGTTTTTGTATTCCAGCGTCATATTCCTCCGCCACCAGCCGATTGAAATACGTAGTCACGCCTTCTTTAAGTTCTTCATCGCTGTCAAATCTTTTTCCCGCCAAAAACTCTAAGTTTTGTAAAGAGATGAAAATCTGAAGGGGCCAAGTCCGGGCTATACGGTGGATGATCGAAAATTTCCCAATTGAATTGCTGCAGAAGTTGTTGTGTTATCCCCGCTGCATGAGGCCTGGCATTGTCATGGAGGAGAATGACGCCATCAGACAATAGACCTCTCCGTCGATTTTGTATTGCCCGCCATAATTTCTTTAATGTTTCACAATACACATTAGCGTTAATAGTGTCTCCACGGGCCATAAAATCAATAAGCAGTACACCACGTCGATCCCAGAAAATGGTTGCCATAAGTTTCCTGGTGGACAGAACAGTCTTGAATTTTTTTTGGTTTCTTTGGTGAATGAGTATGATGCCACTCCATTGACTGTCGTTTACTCTCAGGTGAAGCATAACAAACCCACGTTTCATCACCAGTAACTATGCAATTCAAGAACGTGTCTGCTTCATCAGAATAACGTTCCAAAAATGTGAATGCAGCAGCCATACACTTGGTTTTGTGCTCATCTGTAAGCATGCGAGGGACCCACCTTGCACAAATTTTTGAATAATGCAGATGGTCTTTGACAATTTCATGAACAATTGTTCGAGAAACATTAGGGAAATGTTCACAGATGTCATCAATTGTGACGCGCCGATCGTTCCTCACGAATTCGTCTACTGACCTCAGCAGTTGATCTGTAATGACAGATGGTCTCCCTGAACGCTCATCGTCGTGTTTGTTCCCCCTCCCCAAGTTGAAATTACGACACCAGCGCCGAACAGATGACTCTTCCATCACATTGTCTCCATACACTTCCTTTAATTGGCAATGAATACAATGGCGGCGTTTTCAATTTTTTTTAAACATTATGAATTGCCACAGAAACAACACAGGCAATGCTAGCGTCACGGAACTTGTAACAGAGAAGGCAGACAAGCCACTGAAGCGATCTGACCTTGACCGGCGGCTACTCACGTCGTCAGCGCCTCACGCGGCGGAAACGGGTACTACTTTCCGGATGGCCCTCGTATATCAAAGTCATGTCTGTTAGCCATAGAATATTTTTTGAAGTTCTTGGGGTTGATTTGCTGTATCAAAGTTTGTTTATATTTTAACAAGCAAATGAAGAAGCTATTTAGTAACCAAACGTCTTTAGTTTTTTTCTACTGTCCACTATCAAAGTACAGTGAAAACCTTGAATCGGTACCCTTCACGTCAATAAAATAATGTCTTCTATTGGTTCTAAAAGTCAAGTCTGCACAACATATGTTCAAATATATGCGCTCACTGAGAAACGGTAGACAATTTGTTAATTATTGTGTTAATTATTTGATTAGTGCTTTAAATATTAGATTCTGGTTTGATTTTGAAATATTTAAATTATTTATTAATATTTTTGCAGAGAAAAATAGCAACCCCTGAGAAACCTGAGGCATCCAAGCCACCATCCCGGGGACCAATTGAGTCAATCACTTCCCCCTATGACAGGTTCAATCCCAGGGCTGGATATCCAGACACACCAGCTTTGCGTCAACTCAGGTAATCAGCTAAATCTGGCATTTCATATTTTTCATTTGTGAACTACAGACAGTTTATTATGAGAATTAGTGTGTTTATATACACTGTATTTTGTTCATACCCTTAATTAATTAAATTAATTGAAATGAGCTACACCATTTAGTAGATTGGTCTTTTAATCTATTTTATAGATGGTTAGAATTGAGTTCTGAAGTTGGGACAAGAAGCAAAGGGAAATTAATCTTTCTTTCCAAATTGCAGGTTAAAACTTTTACTTTTTAAAAACACATTAAATACAGTTTCTTCAATATAAATAAAGTTACGTAATTGTAAAAAAAATGTATTTTATATAAGTGTTTTTAGATTTACAAGTAATTAATATTTACAAAAAGAAAAAAAAAAAAACAAAAAAACAATTTGTACACTTTAACAAAACATATTTTAATACATACCGAACATTTAATACAATTGTAATTTTCATTGTAGGCTAGGTTGATTTAACTAAAAAGTAAGAATAATTGTGTAAAAAAAAACTTTTATTTTTAGAATTATCTAAATTCTCATGTGTGTTCAACATCAAATAACATTTTATTTGATTCTAAAGTATGCAAGTAACAACCTCAGCATTAAACACAGTACATTAATTCCTTTGAATGTGAAAAAAAGAGTGTTATAATAAAATGTAAATTAAACAATACTATGCATTACTTTGCATTTAAAGAGTTCTGCATTACAAAAAGGATAAATCAAGAACATTTGGAGTAAAATGTGCCTCACGATTATATGAGGGTTATCCAAAAAGTAGATTACGTTTCGCTCTGTATCTGATAGGGGCGGGAGTATTGCGGCCATTTTGATGTCAGAGCATTTCTCCCTTCCGTGGCTATCCAGCCTTGATGGAGAGAGGTTACTGTCACTCCTTGTTGTTTACAATAGCAGTTTAAAATATCTGAATCCCGAGAGTTGTAAAATGCGGTTGATAATACAGGATTTTTTTGGCTAAGTACAATAAACAAATTGAGATTTATCGCCAACTCTATGAAGTTTATGGAAACGATTTGATTACGGAAGGTGGAGTGTGCCAGTGGTGCATTAAGTTTAAAAATTGCCGAACTAATGTGCATGATGACGAACGAAGTGGACGGCCAAGCATTGTAACTGATGTAATTGCCTCTAAAGTCGATGAGAATATTTAAAAAAAACTACCAATTCACAATAACAGAATTCTCACTTAGTTTTCCTCAAAAATGTTTATAATAATACAATTTTTTTCTTGTACTTTTTTGTTTACTGTATATATAAAAATGTAATCTACTTTCTGGATATCAGTCATATGGATAATGAATTTAAAATATCATGTTGATGCCTGTTGTAGTGAGTATGCCAGACCACACGGTGGCTTCTCGCCAGTCACGTTGCAACGTTCTGCCACCCTGGGTCTGCCGCCTCAGTGTATCGACCCCATGCTGCACTACCAGATCAATTCCATGAACTCCATGTACGGCCCTGCTGCTAGGGATAGGTCAGTTTATTTACTTATCCCTACTAATGTAATTCCAAAGAGAACGTGTTCAATCAGACCCACAGTACCAGGGTTTTGTTTTCATACTGCATACTACATTATTTCAGGAGTGTAATAAAAAGACACAAGCCCGTGAAACCATAATCCTGGGTTTGATTTAAACACATATCACATATGCTTGATTAGCGTTTTAACAAGCGTCTATTAAATGAATGATTTTTTTTATTTTTCATATCATTAAGAAAATTGGAGTAGAAAAGAATGGAAGTGTAGTCAATACAAAATTTTATTTTTTAAAGATTACAATTAAGTAATTTCAACATGGCTGACTTGTAAAAATTAGTTATTATAATGTTTTAAATTGTTAATAAAAATTATATCATCTCACCACCTTCCTAAATTAACATTTATAAGATTGATTTTGGTTTTTAAATTGTGTTGGTAACAAATAAATCACAATTCACTTTTAAAATGATTATGGCTTATCTGCATTTTCAGAAACAGTGGTGCTGCTGTCTCGTGTGAGATATACCAAACAATAATGTCATCAAAATTACTTCTGTATGGAAAATGTTGTTTGTTTGTGTTTTATTTTCTATTTAGGAAAATTTTATTAGGTTTATCTGTTTATAGCTCTTTGAAATTAGATCTTTGTACCTGCTGCAGTTGTTAGTCAGGCAAGTTATAATGTGGCCAATTAGCTAACTGGTTCTTTGTTTAAAGTTTATTATTGCTGATTGATGATTTGCAACAATAAAAGGATTTCGGACATTTGTCATTGTTGTATGTTACAAAAATAGAATACGTTTTTAATGATGGCAAATGTCTGAAATCCTGTTATTCTGACATCTCTTTGATTATTTTCACTTCTTCAGTTTTACTGGTCTATTTAATAAAATACAGTACACAAATGCCAAATTGTTGAAAAAACAGATGAAAAATTATTATAAATCTTCCTAAAAATAACAATAGACTTCTTTACAAATTGACTTTAAAACTTTAATGGATTTATGTCATAGCTAGAGTGCTGCCTGATGCAAGAAACACAATCAAATCGTAGAAAAGTGAATTTTATATAATTGAGTTTGAATACAGGGTTTGTCCTGAAAGTAATGTCAATCGATTTAGTTGGGGGCCACTACAGGTGGAAGTGAAATAACGTATGTTGAGTCACTCACTATTCCACCAGCCGTAGTCATTTTTGTATAAGTTATTTTGTGATCCTGTGCAAGTGCTCTTGAAATGCATTGTCTTGGTCATTTCAGGCATGGAAACAAAAAGAAGTTGGAGAGAAGCCACAATCGGCCTGTATAAAAACAGGAATTGTTGGTACCCTTGTTTAGGCTAGGAGATTTTTGACTAGAAAAGCGCTACAGGTGGCTTGTTACATGATGCAACTTCCCATCCTTCCCAACAATTCAGTAGCAATTGTTTGTAATATCTCATTTACAATAGATTTAGGAATGTCTAATAATTGTGAGAGGAAAAGAACTTTCAGTCAACAAAAATTGAACAGGAAGTAAGATGCCAAGGCATCTGATCGCCAAATTGGTGAGGGTAGTGGTATGGTGCAGAGTGGCACTGTAGCTATACATTCTGTGTGCTTATAGTAGTGTCACAATGAAGGTTGCTATGCCATTCTAAGCGCTCTACACTAGTGTTTAAAATAGTAGCCACAATCAACTCTCCTACGGGCTGTGATATCCGTAGCGTCATTAGATATCTTTTGGTAAAGAAAATTCAAATTATGTACATCAATTGTGTTCTTGTTATAGAGAATGCATTATGAGCTTATTCAAGAAACGTACTAAACATTTACTGATTAAATTACATTAATTGATGGTTTGTTAAATTATTTTTTTTGTCTGCCAGCTGTTATGCCTTAATAATGTAATGTTTTACATAAATAGTTCATTTAAGACATTCATGACAACATGTACATGTCTTGCGCCCGATAATGTACACGTTGCTATCCATTATTGTATTTCGTTTTTATTGTTTGCCTCTTTTGGTGGTTTGTTAAATGTGATCCTGTGCTTAAATAAATACCTTAAGTTATCATGTACACCGTCGGGCGCAAAAATGCTTAATATTTAAGGTAAATTACAGTTTTAGTAACCCCTTAGGATTCAATGGAAATATTGAAAAAACATATTGAAATATTTATTTGTGCAAATCTGCAATGCCTACATACATTTTTCGTTATATTTAGACGTTTAACGTAAAGAAAAGATTATTGTTTTTTGCCATGATTATTGAAAAATTCAAGGCAAACAAAACAGTCCAGAAATAAGTTGTCATCCTGAACGTGTTAAGTGTAAACAATAACCGTGGCTCAACGGTTATTGTTTATGAGTTTAGGTAAATAGAATAAATTAAACACAAAATACTGGTTCTTTTTCTCACAGTCATTTTAATAAACCATTCATTATATTTTTATCAGGTATAAATATACTGATTATAACTTTTTTTATTACGAATATGTTAAGTAGTAACATGTGCTCAAAAAGATGCTAAATAAAACAACATATTTGGTTTTACTCAAACAGTAATTGTTATATATGTTTTTAACATAATTATTGCATATATATATATAAAATAGTTTTTAAATTTTGTATATTTTTATTATGTAAATTTAATCTTAAATTTTGCAAAATATCTTGTGTAAAAATAGCCTAAAATAAAGTGCTGAAGTTTTTATATTATGTCTGGCAGATCTGAATGAGTATAAGTTTAGTCCTGTCTTTTCTCAGATAGATGCATATCTGTAAACTTAGTTGTAGAATAGAATAGAACTAGCTGTTTCCCGCGGCTTCGCACGCGTCTCTTAAGCTTTGCCCGTATATTTCTTTGCCTTCAAATAGTGTTTGGATATTTTAATATACGTAACTACTGTGTTGTAATTGCAGTTTATAATGTGCAGGCGCTTTGATAACTTTTATATCTTGCAGTACAGCCTGGTGGTTAGTTACATCAATGGGCATTGCGTATAAACCTTCTACATAGAAAAAATACAAATTTTCATAGTGATCGGGTCCAATAGTTTCTGAGTCTATAAAGGACAAACACACAAACATTCATTTTTATATATTATGATTGCAGAAACAGTTTTAAAACAAAATTTGTCGTTTCTCTTAAGCTTACTCTATGCTTTAAAAACTATAAGTGTAAAGAAATTTATATATAAATATATTTTTTGTCGCATTATATATGTTTACAAAGAACAGCTGATTAAAAATTTGAAAAGACTCTTTCACTTAATAACATATGTTTGCTGCAATGCATTTCTTACGGGTATTTCTGTAACCAGTGGGGCGGAATCCTGAATCGCGAAAGGGATAAAAAGTATCCTATAACCTTCTACAGATCAAGAGACGAACAAATTAAAAAAAAAAATTAGGCGAATCCGTCCAGCCGTTTGTGAGTGATGCTGTTACACACGAACAGTTTCATTTTTATATATATAGATAGAATATTCTTTAATTGCACATATTCTTGGAGAACAGGGCAAAAGTCATGTTTATGTTACAATTGGTGTATGAGTTATTGTTTGTCAAAAATTGTGTGTTCTACATTGAACAAATTCTTGGATTGTGTAAATTGGTCGCTCCAGTAGCCAGTTTCTCAAGGAGGCTTTGAAGTTCTTTTCTGGCAGTCTTCTTAGGGATTCAGGTAGAATGTTGAAGAACATTGCTCCTCGATAAGAAGGTTTCCTCTCAAATAAGCTGAGATGATGTTGATTTAGGAGAAAGTTGCTCCTGTGTCTGGTTTTATAGGAGTGTCTGTCTCCAGTCCTTGCTTGCCCTGATTTGATTGTATAGAGGATTGTCTCTTGGATGTAGAGTCCTACTACAGTCAGAATTCTCAGTTCTTTGAAGGCTGTTCGGCATGTGTCAAGTGGTCCTAGGTCCTTTTAGAGCTCAATTGTCCTTTTTTGTAGAACCAGCACCCTTTGGAGATTTGAGATTGTCGTGCCTCCCCAGGCTATCAGCCGTATCTCAAGTGAGATTCAAACAACGAGTAGTATGCTGTCATAGCTACATCAGTGTTGCTGATTTGTGCAATTCTCCTTATTGCGTAAAGACTGCTATTTAGTTTTTGACAGAGCTGGTTTGATGTGTGGTTCCCAAGATAAATTTTCGGTCCAAGGTGAGTCCCTAAATATTTTTCCGAATTCTATTGTAGTTACTTCTGGGAGACCATGATAGTTATTTTGAGTAGCTGTAAAAATTAATTGTTGGGTTTTTGATTCATTTAAAACCAAATCATTTAGGTTTGCAATATTGTTTAGCCATATTAAAAGCTACAAAGGAGTCAATGTCTAGTTGATCTTTGTTTTTGTTTGCTACAATAAGGGCTGTATCATCGGCGTACATTACCATTTCACAATGGTTTTGAAGGTATTCTGGAAAGTCGCTAGTCAGAAGGATATACAAGACAGGTCCAAGAACAGAGCCTTGCGGCACTCCTCTGCTTACTGGTAGTGGTTCAGATTTTACTTTTTTGACTGTGTTTGTGTGTAGTGTAAGTAATTTCCACAATCTGTGTCCCTATTGCTGAGGTAGCTCTTGAAACCAGTCTATTTCTTTGTCAATGATTCCCAGAGTTTGCAGTTTTTTTGTAATGAGCTTGTGGTCTAGACAATCGAAGGCCTTGGTAAAGTCCAAAAGTATACTTGTGGCTATATATCCTGCTTCCAATTTATCAATGATGGTTTCAATTAGTTGGACCAGTGCTGTTGCTGTAGATCTGTCTTTTTACAAAACCATGTTGTCTCGGAGTAAGAAGGTGGTGCTGTTTGAGATGGTCCAGTAGTCCTAGTTAGCACTACTACTCGCTCCAGGATTTTGGAAAAAAAGTGGAGATAAGTGAGATTGGGCCGATAACTGGTGGCTTCGTCAGTTGCTCCAGTCTTATATTTTGGATAAATTTTTGCGAGTTTCAACCCGCTGGGAAAAGTCCCTTGTAAAAGTGATTTGTTTATAATAGTTGTTAGTGGAGTGATAATTTCATGTTTGCATTGTTTAACCAATTTAGAAGATATTTCATCGTCTCCTGTTGATGTTTTTTGATTTTAAGGTGTCTATGATGTCTCCGACTTCTATTTCATTTGTCTCCTGGAAAATTAGTCTTTGGTATTTGGGGTATGTAATTTGGTTCTATTGTGTGTGTTGTTCGTTGTTCATTTCCTTTGGTATCAAGTGTTTCTGTCAGTCAGCAATTGTAGCAAAGAAGCTATTTAAGTAATTGGCAATGTCTATTGGAGAGTCTGATGCGTAGTCCCTGTATGTTTAAGCGTTCAAGTTGAGTTTTTTCTGATCTCTCTTTTCTTTCAATTATTAATCACTTTCCACATGGCTTTTGATTTGTTGTCAGATCTTTCAATGTAGGAGGAGTTAAGCTGTTTTCTTAGTGTTTTTAGTTTTTAAATCGTAGGATTTTTTCCTTTGGGCTGTTTCTTTTTTGTCGTCAGGATGGCCCGTAATGTGTTCTCCGATTTAGTGCTTCTAAGTATGCATTTTTTAGCGCCTGGCTTTCATCATCCCATATATTCTTGGTGGGATTTCTTTTATGTTTTACTATTTTGAGAGGGCAGGCTATGTTCATTGCAGATTGGAGGATCCCATGAAACGCTTTATAAGCAGCATCCACATTGTATATCATAGTATGAAAGTTTCCACAATACCAACAAATCTGAGGGTTAATTGAACATTTAGCTATAAAATGTTTATCTGTTTAATTTGTTTATTGAAGAGACTGCAGAAATTTAAATCACCGAGAGAGATGATGGTGGAATGGTTCATGGCACACTATTTTAGTTTGTGTATATTTCTTGTACTATTAGCATTAAAAAATTAAGAATTGTTTTGCATGCATTCTACTGGGTTAAAATGTACAGTTTAATAATTATGTGTATTTTATTTTTTAATATTTTTCCTTCTTGTGGTTCTGTCAATCTTCTTATGAGTTCTTTTTTCTGAATAACAAACTAAATATTTTATGTGCATGTTTTAGCTGTAATGGTCTTTACTTGGGGTTTATTTAACAATATTTTGAATGTTATGTACAAAGTTAATTAAAATATTTATTAAGAAACCATTAATATAAAATATTTATGTGTTTTTCATTTGAATATCAGGGCAACAATAGTTTGATATCTCGTAAAGGTCATCTCTTTGAGATAATGTTAATTCAAGTATTTTTCCCCATGGATACTCGTAAAAATTCACTACTTATGTATTGGCTTTATGAAATTATGTTAGTAAGCTCTGCTAATAGTTATGAAAAGTACACATCTGTAGTAATTGTGTTGTCGTTGACTAAATTTGAAACTTAAAGTTATATTCAAGGTACTAAATAATGTATATTAATTGCAATAGACATAAAATTGAAAACTTGACTAATATGCTACAAATTTTTATTAACAGACGGGTAATTAAAATTCATAAATTGTGAATTATACAGTACTTCTTTATTTTAAATTTTTGTAATTTCACTTTTTATATTAGCTACTGGATTTATTTTTTGTTGATAATTTTGAAGTTCTCATGAAATATGGTATAGTTATAATAAATAAATAGTTGTCTTGTTAAAAGCTTATGTTTAAATGCCAAAAGATACAACCATGTACAAACACTTAAACTACTAAAATGTACAGTAGATAACATTTTAACTTAGATAACATTTTAATGTTTGATCAAAGTTTCAATAGCAACCTTATACAAATTTTAATTTTAATTAAATTCAAATTTGATTATGCTTGATTAAATTATTTATCAGTTCACTGGAGTCAGCAAAGGATTATAAATGGATTCATGGTAATAGCTATATACATATATTTTATAAAAATAAACTAAACATTTTTATTAAAGAGATTTGGACAGTTTTGATTGTATGTTAGTTTAATCCTGCTCAGGTGGCTTTTATATTTTGTATAACATAGTTTATATAAAACAATACAAACTCTTCATTAAAATCTTTACTTTTAATGAGAAAGTTAGCATTGCTAGCTTACATACAATACTATATTTTAATAAAAAATGTCTTTAAAGATTATATTTCTTTTTTTATAGTAACCATGATTTTTTAATCTATTAAAAGAAATTCTAATGATAATTTAAATATTTTAATTCTCAATTATAATAAGAAGTATAAAGTATAAGCAACAAATAGATTTAAAAACATATTTTAAAATTTCAATAGAGTTTAAACATTTTGTAAATAGATTGAAATATTTTGTATATATAATTTATAAATTTTAATGTTTTATTAATTAATTTTTACTGGCTGTTATAAGAGAAACATAGTCAAGCTAATCAGTGTAATATATAAAATTATATATAACAAATTAAACAGTAAAATATTCACACATGTATAACAGTCGTAGCACCCCACTGTCCAAATTATTGTAAATAATAAAAAGCGGGTGTCTAGAATCAAATTATGTAAATTGTATGATGTAGGTTGGAACTTGAGCACTTGGAAAGAGAGAAAAGAGAAAGAGAACTAAGAGAATTGAGGGAGAGAGACCTCAACGATAGACTCAAAGAGGAATTGATGAAAAACACACCGGGAGCCTCCCGAATCTCTAACCCTTTAGATCCTCATTGGTTGGAACTGCATAGAAGGTACTTTTGTTTTGTTTGTTCAGTGTTCTTTTTATTCCATTTTTGTTTGGTATAAAAATTATAATAATATTAACTTAATTGTGGGCTTAATATAAAATCTTTCTGTAGCTACTAACATTAAATATATCCTATTTGTTTATTGTTCTATTAGTTTATCTGTGATTTTGTGTTTAACATGTTTTATATACTTCTCTTTCCATTAATCTTTACAAATACATAAACTACCTGAAACTCACATGTTCTCTTACATGTAACCAAATTATACCAGCATCAGTTTGCATACAGTTGTGTTCAAAATGTATACTGGATTTATTTTTAAATGATGTAATAACAGCTCATTAATTGTTTCCTTGAGTAAAAATGTTCAGTAATGAAAGTAAAATGTATAATAAACAAATTGAAATATTTTATGTTTTGATAGCATGATTACTTGTAACAAAGTTAATTTTGACATTGCAGAAAAAGCTCATTGTCATCACAAAACCATTACTATGGTTTTACCAATGAATATTCGGATACAAAGTCTGCCCCCCCCCCCAAAAAAAAACCAAATATGAGCTATAACATTCCTAACTTTTACTTCCTTACAACTATAATATTATACCTTTCATCAACTCCTCCACTATCCTTATGCCACCCCTTAGGAGCTTTCCACTGGCCATTGCAATATTTGGAATCCTTCCCTGAGAGCATGAAGTTTATGATCTTCATTGCTTTTTCTTTAACAGATTTTCACAGCTTTAAATTTCCCAAATTTCTGTACAGTGTAGATTTTACTTTTGAGAAGAGAAAAATATCACAAGGAGCAAGATTTGGTCTAAGATTTGGCTCTTGTCCTATATTGTCCTGGTGAAGGATTCATCACTTTCTCCATTCCAAGTAGATTTCTTTTCACTTGTTTACAAAGCTTAGAAAAATCTTCAAGATAAATAGTCCTTATTCACTATTTGACCTTCAGAATTTTCACATACAAGATTCTATGAATGCAAAAAGAAATTAAATGAAACCTCTTCGCATATTATTTCTTTGATCCACTGAAAAACTAGAGTATATAATAATTATTTGTCATCATCTTGTTTTAATAAATAATAAGTCTCTGTGGCAGGCTTTCCAAGTGTCACCAAAAGTTTAACAATTACTTGTTACTTTTTCAAAACCTAAGCATTTTTCTGATGATTATCTGTCACAAATAATGCAATGGCTCGACTGTGTGGTCAGCTGGTGGAAATGGGGAAGGGAGACTCTGCCAGTATAGGATTTTACCTTGAAGCCTATGCTGTTGTTTTCTTTTGCCAGACCTCATATTATTGTTTTATCTTCACAATTGAACTAGAAAAAATAATGTTGTAAGTATTAATCGTGGTTACATTTGCATTTTTTAGTTTTAAAAGAATGTAAGTTTTAAGTGTTGATAATTATAATTTTTATTCCATAATTTTACTCCCAGTTTTGAATTGAATTCAAATTTTTTAATTAATTAATAATTATTAATAGTAATTATCTCAACCTGTTGATGGAATCAAAAGAGAATCTACATTCTCTATTAAGACCCAATAAGATAGAACATCACTTAATTGAGATTTTTTAAATTTGTTCCAAAGTCAAAACAATCCATATACAAATACAGTAGTAGGAGCAGATGTGAAACAATAACAATAATTTGTCATTAAAATAGATTTAAAGAGTTAATAAGTTATTAGTATAAACTTTTGAGTTCGATACTACAATCTGTCCCAGTTTTTAGTTTGTTGTTATTGTAGGGTATTCTCTTGAAAGTGTAACCTCATATAAATTTTGCATGATGAATTACTAACAATATTTAACAACTAATCAAATAATATTTTTACAAAAAATATCATACATTTCACTATGTTACACATGGAAAAAATATGCGACAATTGGTTGTTTTACTGTTGATGTTGAAAGATATGACGAATCAAATACTAGGACACAAAGATTCGAACATGGCCATCTTGTAATCTTAAAATTTTCTTACCAACATGTTTGTCTTGATTTATGTTCTCACCAAATGAGTTTTTTAATTTAATTATTTTTTTGAAGTTTATGATGGCTTGTTTTACATTTTAAAACTAATATAAAAGAATATTTATTAAATGTTTACAAACTAACAGTAACACTGTAGTTTTATATATATCACAAGAACTCTTATTATATTGTGTCTGTCCTAAATGTCATTTAATTGTATGCTGTGTTCTGTTTATTGTGCTTATTAAAACTATTAACTTGTATTTTTCAAAGATCTTCTTTGTCTCTGTTTCTTGAATTTGTATTTTCTACATCTTCATATTAATATCAGAAACTATCTTCTTACTTTTTCATCTGTTTTATTGTAGCTGCTGCAGCAGTTGTATGTGAGTGTGAGTAGCCAAACCTGGGACTGAGCAGTTTGTGCCAGTTCAGCATATACCTGAGACCAGGACTCAGGCAACCAATATGTCCATCTCGGTTAGATATGGTAGATAAAGCTAACGATGACAGTTGTGTATAGTGTGTAGGTTTCAGGCATGGAACCAAGTGGTCTGCACCAATTAACTCTATGCACAAAAGCAGATGGACTCTGTCGTAGGTACCGCGATTGTTGTTTTTGGTATCTAAGTACCCGAGTACAGAAGAGCGGAATTTATGAAACCAGGAGCCCTCGATCTACCAAGAGTTCTGTCCCAATTCGGCTGTAAGACGGTGAAGAGGTTAGGTGTATTGTAATCATTGTGATGTGTGTGGTTTACAGGTACCCGGGTCTGGGGCCAGGCGGTCTGCATCAGTTCAGTCTATACCCGGGACCAGGAGGACCCAGTCAAGCAGCAGCTCTGTCTCAGTTGGAGCGTGAGAGACTGGAGAGGCTAGGTATTCTATTGCTGACATTATTTGCTCTGTAATAGTTTTAAAGTTTACCCCCCAAAAATTTGTTTTACTGCAACCACTTGTGTTTAAACTTTTTTGTAACATGACATATTTTATCATAATAAACATGCTATGAAAATGTAATATCAAAGATTATTTAGAAGATATGAAAATAAAATGTATAAAAACACAGTTTATGGGGGGGATACTTAAAACACGTAAAAGCATGCAGCTCCTACATTGTTGAGATAGACCATTGAAATTTCCATCACAATTTAAGTGCTTAAAACAGCAATTGATAGGAATAAAAACACAGTTAGTTTAAGGTTAGGTTGGCGGAGAGTAACCACATCAGTTTCTTTGAAACAAGTCACTCCAATGTAACTGATGTGCAGAAAACCCGTTGCACAATGCTACCCAACTAATATTGATATCTGATGACTGCTGCTTGATGTTTGTATCACAAGAAATATTTTTCTGTCATAATTTGAAAATAATCTGAATTATCTGTTTTGGCTTTTCTGTCAGTTTATTATAATTTTGCTGTTGTTATGATGAACAACGTAATTAATTGTAGTATGTAGTATATATGTTTTAAGTAAGGAACATTTATTGAGGCCAGTAACATTGTACTGTTGTAATTCTGATTAATAAGAATAATAAATTATTTATGATGGCATTTTTAGAAAACAGGACAATTATTATTATTATTTATATTTTAAACATAAATTCAAAGTGTACAGAATTACAGTAATAAATGGAAGTCTTAGTATGGAACCATTATGTTATTCACATTAAATTATGTTTTTTTTTTATTCTAGATAGATGGATTTTTTACTTTCTTGTAAATCTTTATGTAGAATCACTAAAAATGTTAGGCATATATGTAGCCAAAAATAATGGTTCAAACTAGTCTTTGGCAAAAAAATATTATCAAATACCTATTTTGTACAGTTTAATCAATTTCATATTTGTGTTATATAAGGATGGTTATATTATCTAGCTATTTATTAAAAGCAATCTTAAGCATTTGAATTTAAAGTCATGTTTTTATTTATCCCTCATATGCTTTAAAATAAGTAAAAACTCAAGTTAAAGTTTAGCACCTGATTTTAGAAAATAACTGTATTACTCATGTTATTGATAGCTTTCTAGTTTTATAATTCTGTGTCATCAATATATCAGGAATCCCAGCTCCGGGATCAGCTGGATCAGCGCCTCCCACTTCCGGGCCACCTCCAGCCCCACCGCCTGCTCCAACCTCCGCATTAGATGCTGAGAGGCTAACGTTGACCACAGATCCTATGGTGCGACTACAGATGGCTGGCATCTCACCAGAGTACCACGCACATACGCACGCCCATACACATGCTCACTCCCACACACACCTACACCTTCATCCTGGGCAGCAGGCAGGGCAAGGACAGGCTCCCCCCGCGCCTCCTGACCCAACCACTGCCTTTCCTCTTCCAGGTCAGTATGTCTTACAGTAAAGCCAGAACATTTATTACCCACTAAACCACCAATTAGGTTCAAGTAAAGACTTGGTCAGTAGGCCAGTATATAAAGCTAGGAACTCAATATGTTGAAAACAGGAGCAATAGACATAACAGTGGCAGTTGTGGTAGCAAAAGTACATTATAGCCACATTAAACAATGGCAGTTGTGGTAGCGAAACTTGACATACAGATCTAACAATGGCAGTAAAGTTGTGGTAGCAGTGATACATGACATCCAAATCTAACAATGGCAGTAAAGTTGTGGTAGCAGTGATACATGACATCCAAATCTAACAATGGCAGTAAAGTTGTGGTAGCAGTGATACATGGCACCCAGATATAACAATGGCAGTAAAGTTGTGGTAGCAGTGATACATGACATCCAAATCTAACAATGGCAGTAAAGTTGTGGTAGCAGTGATACATGACGGCCAGATATAACAATGGCAGTAAAGTTGTGGTAGCAGTGATACATGGCAGCCAAATTAACAATGGCAGTAAGGTTGTGGTAGCAGCGATACATGGCAACCAGATTTAACAATGGCAGTAAGGTTGTGGTAGCAGCGATACATGGCAGCCAGATTCTACAATGGCAGTAAGGTTGTGGTAGCAGTGATACATGACAGCCAGATCTAACAATGGCAGTAAAGTTGTGGTAGCAGCGATACATGACAGCCAGATTCAACAATGGCAGTAAGGTTGTGGAAGCAGCGATACATGACAGCCAGATCTAACAATGACAGTAAGGTTGTGGTAGCAGCGATACATGACAGCCAGATCTATCAATGACAGTAAGGTTGTGGTAGCAGCGATACATGACAGCCAGAACTAACAATGGCAGTAAAGTTGTGGTAGCAGTGATACATGGCAGCCAGATTCAACAATGGCAGTAAGGTTGTGGTAGCAGCGATACATGACAGCCAGAACTAACAATGGCAGTAAAGTTGTGGTAGCAGTGATACATGGCAGCCAGATTCAACAATGGCAGTAAGGTTGTGGTAGCAGCGATACATGACAGCCAGATCTAACAATGGTAGCTGAACATTTTAGCACCAGATGTAGTGTATATTAAAAAGACGTCTTTGATAATAGGGACACATACTATAACGAACATGTAAATATTTGTAACAAAATCACCTGCTGCACAGTATTCAAACCTGAACCTACGTTTTACTGATGTGTTAGACCAGTGTTGTCTGTTGTGATTCCTGTATGAAAACAACGAGCCATTTGGATTAATAATGACTGGTATTTCAGAGCACCTGGAGAGGTTACATAAATTTGAGATACTTTCTCTGTCATATTTAATAAACTTTAAAAATTTATATTATTCTGCATATAATTGACAGCTGTTTAATGTTTTCAGCAAGTGGTAGTGCAGGATACCCAAGGCCAAGCCTTTTACCGCCCCGCGAGGCAGCTCTCGCTCTTCACCACCCATCGGAGTTGTTGCCCCGACCTTACGCTGACCAGCTTGCTCATCAGGTAATTAAAGTCAAGCAAATTGCAATGTTAGAATTTTACTCATTATTGAATTGTAAATAACTCTCTTGTACTTTGCTCTGGATGTATGTTATGTAATGAATCTCCATAATTTAATTTTGATACAGTTCTGGAAGAAATTCTTTTCACATTACCTTAGTTTTTCATATTCAACTATTCAACTGCACATGACTGTGTAACTTTGATTCTTTTTTTATGCACTTAAGTACTACTTTTAATCAAATATATATATATACCCGGGTGAGAGATCCGGGTTCGACTCCCGGCGGAGCAAGTACTTTTTGTGATTCAATGTTTATTGAAATTAAATAAGGCTATTGCCATTTATACAATTTAACGTGTATATATATATAAATTATATATAATTATACAATATAATTATATATTGTATATATATATATATATATATATATAACCTTAACCAGCAGTTATCAAGATATAATACGGAAATATAGGAAATATAAGAGGGAGATTTTAAGAATTCAATTATCGTCACTGGTTTGAATTGAATTTGTATTTAAAATTAAGAAAACTTTCAATATTAACAGGTAATGCCTACTTCTGATGAACAGTCTGCCATTTTCCATTTGTGTTGTTAAAACAGTGAATATTTAGAATATACAATATATTATTATGGTTAGTGCAATATCATCTCACTTTAAGAATTTTTAGTGGTTTTTTTTTTTTTTGTAAAATGTGGACCAGAAGTTTGATTCTTGATCTACAACTACAATATAAATATTTGTAATCAGGTTATCATTTTCATTACAAGTGTATTTTAATCAATATTTATTGAAGTTTTATTTGTTCTTATATCAATTATAACTAATTTATAAATTTACCATTTGAATATTTCTGAATTTTCTCACATGGTGTATCTAATTTGAATCAAGTACCCAATTTGTATAAATTGTTACTTTGGGTGCTCAGTCATGTATAAGAATAGTACTGATAGTATGTTTGTGTTTGTAAATTTACATAATTTGAGGAGAAAACCTCTATGTAAAACAGAGCAGAGAATATTTTACACTGTGAATTACTTTTTAACACTAGAAAAAAAAAGCAATAATACTAAGCTTATAATGAGATCAGTCCACATCGTTAGGCTTTATACAAGTTTGCAATTATACAACTTGTAGTCTGATATCAAGTGTTATGAAGTAATGATATTTGGAAAAAAGTACACTGGTAGGGTCAGATATAATATCTTAGTCGAAAAAATACCAGTTTTTTTTGGTAGATTTTATTTAAAATATACATTAAAATTATTAAATTAAATTATATTAAAGCAATGTTTTAAAATATATTTTTTGTTGCCAGGCTGCCGCCCATGAGCACTTGCAACGTCAGATACTGCTGGAAAGGGAGAGGTTCCCTCACCCATCCCTTGTTGCCCATCATGAGGAGTATTTACGGTACAGTGTTCACTATTGGAATACAATGTAAATGTCAATATAAGCACTGTATTCTTGCAATTGTGTTCTCGCTCACTAACTCATCATCATCATCATCATCATCCCTTTCCTCTGTTCTGTCAGGCTGCTAGCTTCTCTGCAACCGAGAGTTGCATACACTACTCCTCACTAACTCATCAGCATCATCATCCCTTTTCAGTCTTCTGTCAGGCTAGCTTCTCCGCAATCGAGAGTTGCATACACTACTCCTCACTAATTCATCAGCATCATCATCCCTTTTCAGTCTTCTGTCAGGCTAGCTTCTCTGCAACCGAGAGTTGCATACACTACTCCTCACTAACTCATCAGCATCATCATCCCTTTTCAGTCTTCTGTCAGGCTAGCTTCTCTGCAACCGAGAGTTGCATACACTACTCCTCACTAACTCATCAGCATCATCATCCCTTTTCAGTCTTCTGTCAGGCTAGCTTCTCCGCAATCGAGAGTTGCATACACTACTCCTCACTAACTCATCAGCATCATCATACCTTTTCAGTCTTCTGTCAGACTAGCTTCTCCACAACCGAGAGCTGCATACACTACTCCTCACTAACTCATCAGCATCATCATCCCTTTTCAGTCTTCTGTCAGACTAGCTTCTCCACAACCGAGAGCTGCATACACTACTCCTCACTAACTCATCAGCATCATCATACCTTTTCAGTCTTCTGTCAGACTAGCTTCTCCACAACCGAGAGCTGCATACACTACTCCTCACTAACTCATCAGCATCATCATACCTTTTCAGTCTTCTGTCAGACTAGCTTCTCCACAACCGAGAGCTGCATACACTACTCCTCACTAACTCATCAGCATCATCATCCCTTTTCAGTCTTCTGTCAGGCTAGCTTCTCCACAACCGAGAGTTGCATACACTACTCCTCACTAACTCATCAGCATCATCATCCCTTTCCACTGTTCCTGAGCAGCAGCGTTTTGTTTCATAACTTTTTTGTGTCTGTTGCATTTTATTACACTTTGGACGAAATTTAATCTTATCTATAAAGGAAATTTGGAATGGACCGTTTTCGAAACTTTTAACCCATTAATATCTAGGATTAGGCCAATTTAATCAATGTTTTAATTTGGCTTCAAATTTTAATGTTTGTATTCCAGATTTTGGATTTGATTCAAATTATTGTCACCTGTAATCTTGCCATAAGCTAACCACAATTGCACTTACAGTTTTAGTTTTATATGTATGAAAGATTTAAAACTAATAATATGCCAGTTCCTATAGGATTCGCTTATAAATGTTCTAAATTTTATAAAATTATTCAAAACTGGAATCCTATTTCACAAAATGTAATATCTTTGGTTGCAGCCAGTTATCTTAAATGGTAATTTAGGTCTTTGTTGTTTATTCCACATCAAACACAAAAACAAAAAATTGAGTTCTGAAAAATGAAAGATTATTATTTAACGAACTTGGGTATTTTTTGGAAGCTTGTGGTGATACATACATTTGCTTGTATCTTTTTGTGCTGTGGTAATTTGTCTCATGTCATAATGCAGTACCTCATCATTTGTTATCATCATACCATTTTGCATTATTGTTGGTCACCAATTTTCCATCACGTCCTATCGTTCTGTGTCACATTGTGATCGAACACAGCTGTTAATATGTATTGCACAATTTGTTTTCATCATTGTTCACAAACAACCTTGCTTTTGTTTAATATGTATACTGTGGCAGACACCATAATGAGTGTGTTGTGATGTTATACTATTTAGGTTACTCAGTAAAGATATTAATTACATGTGTTATAGTGTTGACAGTTATTCTGCTGTAGTTTAACAAGTTGACTGTGGCTGATGTCGTTATGTGCGTGCTGTGGTGTTAAACTACTTAAGATCACTCAGTATAGAGGCACAGTTAAGATGTTAATAAATGAATTATTTAGGTTTTTCATATTTTTATTTTGCATTTTATTCTTATACATAATGGACAAGAGTATGGCAATTTCTGGATGACAGATAGTGGTGCAAGAGTTTTAATTCAATGTTCAGAGATTCTATACTTTGTTCCGTGATTATTCCACTTTTCTTAGAGAATAACACTCCAAATTATTACCTTAAACCAGTTTTATTTATTATCTTGCAGTAACGTAGAACTTTTGTGGTTGAAACTGTAGAATAATTATTAGCAATTAATCAAAATACAATGCTTCCAAAATATATTAATTTATTTGTTATGCTAAGCAATAGTTTTATAATTTATTAAGCATTGATAGATCTACTATTAATAAACTTTTAATTCATGTATTATTAATATAGCACCCTCACACCGACAGTTGAATTTAAATAAATACTATTCAACTTTACTATTCAAGTTTAAATTACTGTTCAATATTGATTTCTAATCTGCTTCTAAATTTATTCATATTATAGATAAAATTTGAAAGAACTTATCTTGGTACATATACAATTCTTTTTGCGTCATGCCAATCTGCGTTATGTATTTTCGTCAAATCAGTGGTTTTTTGCACACTTAGTGAATATATTGCATTGTTAATACATACTGTGCCATAAGTGTAGCATTTCATCAATCGTTTGTTCACATACTCATTTCTTCACAATGACCCAATTCGATTGTTATGAAAAGTTTGGTCTCATTTCACACTTCCATATTATTGACTGTTTTCACTAGTATCAAATGTTGGATGCCAATTTTACATGATCACTAGTTTATAATTATACTATTCCAAATGTAAGACTGAGGAACCAATGTTTTCTGAACAGGTACATGTCTGCTTTTCAAATACATGGGAATTAATTAATAACCAATTTCCAAAATTATTATTACTGTAGTATTTAAAGGAGAGCAAATGTAGCCAGTTTAATAGTCTTTCTCAAAGCATAATAAACGTTCTGATTTTGTTAATATTTACATTGTTTTGTTCATTTCTAAAAACAAAATAATAGTAATAACAATAACAATAAAGACTCACAAAGGATCCAAAGTGTTAGCTTATAAAATATTAGGTTCTAGTTGTAATGACGTCCATTTTTAGTTCATTGCTATAAAGACCTACAATTTACGCAAACTCTCGTACTTATTTAACATTTTGAGTTTGGATCCTGTAATTTTGCACAACACCGAAACTCCTGAAGGATGCAGATCGCATAATTTTTGGTAGTGTCAAAACTCCCAAAGAATGCGCATCATGTAATTTTACAGAATAGTATTTTCATTTTAGCGTATTAATGCATTTTTACCCTACAAATGTGATTACACAACTTGTCGTTTGTTGTGTTGTTAGTAATTTCATTACTCACTAGAATGTATTAAATCAGCTTGATTACAAAGCAATAGCTAATGCCTTGCATTGTTTGTTTATTCTTGTCCATCAAGATGCCTTTAATGCCCTTAAATAACTTTTTGTTTCTATCCTAAAGGTGCTCAAAGTAAATTTTTAAACTTTTTATTGCAATCACTCTCATAACTTTTTGCACTTTGAACAAAAGTCCATTCAAGCAATAAAGGTTTGTGATTCAATTAAGGGATAAGAGCCATCTGGTTGGGTTACTGTTGTGGTTAAGGAGGTGTTTCAGAAGTAGTTCTCTATTGTCCTGTAAAAGTGTAGGGTGCCACTTAAATTCAATTCATTTTCAAATCTTTATGGTCTTTACATACCTAAATCATATTCAGAGCCAAGACTATATCATCTTTTCTGGTCTGTTAAAATTAATATTTGATCCAAATCTGGATTCTGTTTTCTTTAGTTCTTTTAATTTCTAGTTTTAAAAGAAGTTAACTGGTTTATCTATCAAATGTCTATCTTTTCATTGCTATTGGTATTGTTAAAATGCTGTATTCAGTATTATGATCATATAGGAGCTAGTGGAGATGGGAGATGCATTTGAAGTACTTTTTATTTATATTTTTATATTCAAATTGTATAAACACTAACATTTTCGTGAAGTATTGAGTTTTGGACAAAATCTTAAAAACACAGATAGCTTTTTCCAAAGTTTGGGACCTCTTTACAAATATAAATTTTAATGAAAAAATCAACAAGCTGAATAATTGTTTGCAGCAACCATTTCTCCCCCTGGTAGTCTTTGCTAGTACAATAAAAAATTGCTATTGGAAAAAGAATAAAAAAAGTAAAAATAATGTTAATCATGTGTAGTTACTGAATAGTTAAATTACTAATATTACTCAACTGCAGTTCAAGAATAACTCCTAATCTAAACTTTATCAACAAAATGTTTTTGTTCTGCTAAAATAACACTCTTTAAAATAAAACCAAATGTAAAGTGTGTTTACTTCTAGACTTGTGCACTACCAAAGGCATCAGAATCAGAGCTGAACTGGAAGTCACAGTGAGTTAATATTTCAGTTTGTTGTGCTCTCGGGTGTTGATTGCTTACAACAGGCTTGAGACAACAGGCCAGTGTGCGAGTGAAATTTTTCTGATAAATTGCTTATCACATATTGCTTCTAAAAAATTGATCGAGTTGTGTGCACATTCTTTTTATCATTGTTACACTCTCAAAATTGCTTTATCTTTTACTAGAAGTATTGTAAACACATTCAATTGTTCTTGTTTCCTAAATATTTTATTAATTAAGAGAAACTTTACAAAAAAAAAAAAAATACAGCAATCATTATTTTGAGTACTGTAAGTTTTTTACATTTGTTACTGTCATAATATTTTTTACTGATTTTGCTATAAAAATCGTTGCTTTGTTTGAATCAAGAAATTTCTTTTTGCAACAATAGTGTATCCCTTACAGGGCTGGGACAAGTGCTTGCCATTGTATTCATGGTGAACAGAGATTCAGCTGTCTTTCCCTGGTTTCTGGAATTTTAAGAAAGTTTAATATAAATTTGTTAATAGATTTTGCTGCTTACATGTAAAATATAAATGTTAATTTGTGTTTAAGGAAAATTTATTGTTGTTTTAATGTAATAAATACTCAATTTGAAATTAATCTTATCACTCCATCACAAATGACTTTCAAATAAATTACAAGTGGATACAAATCGTACAAAATGAACAATATTAAAATAAAATGTAGATTCACAAAGAAATGGTCGGGTAAAAATGATAATGCGTGTCACCATGTAGTTTTATAATAATTTCATATCTCTTTGTGAAACTAGTAAGTAGCCACTCTCCTGTCTTGTGTACTGTGGTGGTACTGTAACTCGGTAAATGTTACAGGCAACAGCGAGAGCGTGAGTTGAAGGTGAGAGCTTTGGAGGAGGCTGCCAGAGGTTCCAGACAATAGGCTGTGAGTGTTGTTACTCCATGTACTCATTATTACATGGTCTTTTGTATCATTTAAATTATATGAAAATATATTGGAGATTGATAAAGCTAGTACTTTTATATTTGGCAATAAAGTAAAGAAATTAAATTAATAAATTTAGAAAACTTGATTATCTGCAAATACTTTGAGAGTTAAAAGTATGGATACACTCTGTTTAGTTTTTGGTGGATAAAGATGGAGGGATGGAACTCGGGACACCTTTCTAGGAAGTAGAAGTGAACTTGTTAGTCACTGTTAAAACTTTGCACATTTCCTCAAAATGGGATTTTGGAGGGCCGACTCAAAATAGTTAAATGTAAAGGCCCATTACGTGACACCTCATTTGAAAAGTCTTGATAAAAGAAGAACAGTGGAAACTAGAGTTTTTTTATCTTAACCCAGTACAAAATGGCAGCTCATTGAAATTAATTAAGGCAAAACATGAACATCCACATTCAGGAGGTAAATAAATAACTTTAAGACAACCACTTTCCTTACAAACTTGGACAGTTATAACAGTTATTACCTGCTGCAGGGCAGATCTCCTTTGTCTTATCAGTTTCGAGCAAGTCCAGTATCATGTTCAATTTCTGGTTGGAATGAACAAAGTTAAGACGTGTTTTCGTGACATTTTGTGAAACTTTGCGCTGAAATGGAGGTTTTAAGTGAACAAGAGCGTATTGTGATCCTGATGATGCAAGGCTATGGAGACCGGGTGAGATCTTATGATGAAGTATAGTAATAAAGCGATGTTCTTTATTACTCATTTTTTATACTCACTTTATTAACAAAAGCTATTTTAAAACATAAATGTAGTCTGAATTTATTGATTGCAAGATTTTATTGTGTCTTAAGTAACTTAAATACACTTTAAAATAAGTTCTTTTGATAAATATATATATCAGAGAATGGTACCAAAGGCTTTCCAATGTGAGAGTACTTCCATTCTTTCCATTGGAAGAATTCATTCCAGCTTTGTCAACAAACTATTCTCAGAGCTCTCTTTGGAAGACAAAGACCATATTGAAGCAATTGGCATTGCAAAATTGTATTATATTGCACACCAAAAGATCATGCCTTGTATTTCATCTCAATATAACCCATTGTAACCCAGTTTGAGAGTTACCTGGGGTGCGAATGAAAATAGATCTTTGAGTGCAGAAATTGTTGAATTAAACTGTTGTACAAGATAATTTGTATGAGATTCCAAAGTTCATTGTTATCTAAATTGACACCCAAGCATTCAATGAAAACAGTGCTGTTTGAAGAATGATTATAAAAGAAGAAATTAAAATGGGAATATTTTGTGTACTTTGGGAGTGAAATTCTATTAGTTGATTTTTATACAAACTAATATGGAGTTTATTGCCAGGTAACCAATACAGAAGTTTGTTGTGGAAGTTCAATAATTTCAATAATTATTCCTGTACAAAACAAAGAAAACAACTTGTTCCATAGTACATGCCATGTCTGTAAAACAACATAACACAAATTTGAATGTAAGCAGCAGGTTGAAGCAATGTTAAAAGAAGGATGAATAAATACAAAGAGGGATGAAATGCGACAAAAGGAGTAGTTTGCAATGTCAGACAGGTTTTCATATTGATAACTGTTAACATTTGAACATTACGAAAGTCAATAAATTTGAATTTGATGTTACAGTTTAACTGGTACTACTGTATACTGATTTCCAAGCACAAATAAGTGGTGTTGTTATATTTGTTAGTTTTTAACTATTTAATTTATTTTTATATATTATCGTAGCCCCTTCATTTTCCCTCTTCAATTACATTGAGCCTTATCACTGAGAGTCCTATTATAATTGATAATTGAAATGTTAATACTAGCAAAACTTGTATAATATGGTATATAAAATATAGAACACAGTATACAGGGTGTATATTATGTCTGGAAACACCCAAATATATATTGTTTATTTTATTTTAATTGAACATTTAAAAAAAATGCTAAAAAATTAGTGTAACACATTTTGTGGCAAGACCCATGTTAAAATTACATTGTTGAACATCAGTAAATTTTCAATACTAAAAATGCTCTATTTTCTGATAGAATAATTCCTTTGAGATGCGGTTTGTGGCATTCAATTCAGTAAGCTATTACCTTTAAAATTATGTATCACAAGGTATAGGCTTCCATTAAGAATATTCACGATACCCTCGGCAGGACGTCCCCCGTTGGTGTGACATAACAAAACATTGTTCCAAAAAGTAGATGCCCAATCTCTATCACGATTGTAAGAGGTTTCAAATTTATATTTAAATTATTAAAGGATATATTTGGGTGTTTCCAGACATAATATACACCCTGTATATGTACTCAGTATAGAATTTCACATTAGTTTATTTTATAATTTAACTTCATTAAGTTCAATAATTTTGTTAATGTTTATTATACAAAGTGCCAGACCACCTGTCCACTATTTATATAAGGAGAAGTGTATGAGCTTTTATATATATATATATATATATATATATATATATATATATATATATATATATTGCAAACTAAATAAGCTACAGGCTATCTGATAAAAGTAGTTTTAACTGTTTCAATTTACAGACTGTTTCTGAAATAGAGGGTCATGGGTTCCAATCCCTATTCCAAATTCTGACTTCGTTAAATTTGTAACAACTGTACAATTTCAAACATAAAGATGTGTGTGTGTTGTGTTTTACCTTAAATTAAAGGTAGTATTAAACTGAGCAACTTTTACACACAGTGTTTTGCCATATCTCTAACAGTTTCAAAATGGCGTAAAATTTTTTTTTTCTTTTTCTTTTAAAAATTAAAGTATAGATTATTAAATTGAAGGGCATTGCAATTGACAAATATGAGGTTGTACCCAAAAATGTTATTAATTATGCCTTGTGGGATATTGTTTGAAAGGTATTTGTTAATGTAAGTTTAAAAATTAAAGCTAACCAAATGATAACAACAGCCTTAATTTGGGGGCAGGAAAATAGAAAATATCAAATTTTTTTATATATTTAGCCGCCATTTTGAAACGAAGGTTGCACTTTACTTTGGCCACATCAGCTATAACGATCTCAAACCACTTTTATAAATTTATTAAAATAGTATGTTTTTATTTCCATAAAGAATTTTTAGTGGCTGTGATCTATAATTGCACAATAACTAATAATATGTTGGAAATATTAGGTTATAACTCAAATAGTATTTTTTCCTGTTTCTTGATTGGTCAGATTTGCTGCGTAGTAGATTTAATAAAAAAGATCTTGTTTTTTCGTCGCCATTAGCCATTTTGTATTAAAGTTTCCTTGAATTTGGTTACAGCAATGGAGTTATTTTATATAAGTGTATTAGTTTTACCTATGGACAAAATGTGTGTTGGTTGCTCTATTTGATTGTGTTTTAAAATGAAAAGATATTGTGTCATTTTTAGTCAGACATAGAATTTTTATATTTCTTTTCTTTGTGAACCTGTGAAAAGATGTAAGTTGACCATTATTTTTTATTTCTTTATTCTTTTTATTTATATAATTTTTTTCTTCAGTTATAGTTGTTATTTTGAGTTTAATTTTATATCAGTTACTATGTTGGTCTCCAGGTATGTCACTTTTCTAGTCAGATCACATTGGACAAACTGAGCGCTCATGTGATCTGAGCTCGAATTTAGGTAATATCTCAAGGGTGTTTTTCTTTTTTTTGCCTGAAGTGCGCTGTGGCACCGAAGCCCACACTGATGGACAGGGGCATTTCGGATCGGTATTATTCAGACATAATTTCAGTTATTGTTTTAATCTTTCCTCCCTTTAATGTCTATTGCACTACTCCCCTATACCTTTATTCTTTTTTTATTTTAAGTTAAGATTTTGAAATAATGTAAAGTGGCTACAGTAACTAACGACTAAAACTGATAAAGATTAAAACATTAAATCAATTTTAAATTTGTGTATCACTTGGCCTATGTTTACATTTGAACTTTTTGAGATTCAAACCCAAAGTGAAACATTTGCAATATCCAATAGGATGCAATTGGATATCAGATATCCAATAGATTATTAAAAGGGTTTGCAATTAATTTAGTGGTTCTAACTCAAACTGTTCTCCTTATATAAATAGTGGATTGGTGGTATGGAACACTGTATATGATATGTCAATAGTTTACCTTGATTTTATTTTAATTTTTGTAAATTTCTTTCATATGACATAAGATTATGTGACAGAGAACTTAATAGCCCTAATCCCACCTCTTTAACAAAGGCATTTTTTTTTTATTTCATTTGTGTATTTGGTTGTTATATTAATATTGTGTCTTGTTTTGTTTTAGAAAATGATCTGAAGCTGGACTCTAACTTCAGTATTTTAAGTATGAAAAAATTGTTATTTTATAAATATCTTTGCATTTTTTATGTCATTGCTAGATTTTTTGTATGTTGACTTGAAGTTTATTTGATAACAACAGTTGAAATGTTTCAACCAATTTGGCTGTCGGCCATTTAGTGATATATTTTAATTTTTATTCATACAAGTTTTGTTCAGTCTTTCTTTTTGTGGTATCAAAGATGTGGTTTTCTAATTTTTTTACTGACATAGTTATGTATGAACTGGATAACGTACAAACTGCCCATAGGTGCTGTAATATGTACCACATTCATGTCAATATCTTTGTATTATAGAAATGTGTATATACTGTTTTATATTCTAAATGATATATTTTTCCTATGTTACTGAAATTTGTAAGATATTTGAATTGCTTTAGAGTATAAATGATTTTTTCCACACATATCTCTGGACATGAGATGTACATGTAACGATGTTGCAATACCTTTTTATGTAGTTGAATAAATTTTTATACATCCTAAGAACATTTTATCTTGTTTATTGTTTTTCAAATAAGATTAAAAAGTAAGAGTAATTAACGTTTAATGTTTTGAGTAGTTTTTTTAAATATTTAATGTGAAACAAAAATATCAGCATGACAGAGGTAAACCGTAATAAAACAAGGTTTAACGTTTTGATGAAGTGTATTAATTTACAAATGCTGCCACATGTGTACGTACACGTTTGTGTTTTCAAGATACTGTCTGTATTTTTCTGTCTTCCGTATTATATATGATTATTGTTTGAAGAAAGTAATTTCTTTTTTAAGCTGTGAACCAACCAATTCTACAATTTTCACTTTTTATATAGCCATGATCTGTTATGTATCATAGGTGTTTTATTTTTATACCGCACTTTTTATTATTTTTATAAGTTAACACAACGCATTAAAATAAATTGTTTACTGATGATTAAATTGTGTTTTTTTGTTCTTTTTTATTTATTATTTTCTATATTAAATTTTCTTGCATTTCTATAAGAGCTTTAACTTTTTCTTTGTAAATAGTTGATATTTACGTAATGTAAAATATGGAAATGTGTGTTTAATATATTATAATAATATATATTTAGCGAATTTCTTTATTTATAAAACTTAGGATTAACATAATTAAGCATAAACCTTTTATTATTCTAGGATATTGCTTTTGTATAGAGTATTTATATACCTAGCGTGCTTTTGTAGAGACAATTATTAGATCAACTTTTTCATTAAACAAAAACTGTATCTTGTCAAATAGTATTTGTCGTTTCAGTGTTATGTATTTTTTTGTTTATTATTAAAGTTTTCTGGTTTCTATGTATTCATTATTAAAATTGAATTTGCTTCAGAAATGTCTGTCATGAATAATTAACTACCTGTACAGATTTCTTAAGTTGGTTTTATGAAGACTTGGGCTAGTTATTTGACAACTAATAAAGAGCATTAAAACAAAAACAAAATATTAAAAATAACACATGGTTGATCATACACACTGTAATTATAAATCAACACATCAGTATTGTCATATTTATTAATAGCTAACAGTTACTCATGGCTTCGCTCGGTATTTTATTGGCTTTGCATGTGTATGAGAACGTCTGGTTCGAATTAATTATATTTCCGACGCCTGTTGTTTGACGCAAATGTTGAGTTTGCCTTATTGCCACAATCAAGAAAGTTCCTCAAAAAGTGTATATTTATGGCCATTGTAATTTACTCTGGTCTTTGCGTTTTTTGGTCCATAGTTGATTTTGCCTTGTTTCCCGAACAAGAAAATATATACATCCACAGGACAGGGAAGCCCACTTCTGTCAAAAGACAACTAAGATGGGCTTTATAGCAGACTTTAGGTAAATATATTTAAAGTTAGGTAGTAACTTTGTCTTGAATATTTACATTACAATACTAACCAAGCACTGCTTACATTACATTTGCTAAAATGTACAGTTGAAAGTACAGTTTTATTCAAAAATGTTATTTTCTTATCAGAATATTTTCTTTTTCTGTGCTCAACAGCGGTTACAGAAAAAGCTGATTTAAGAAGTGTTGTTACTACTAAAGAAATTGAAAATTGTGGTTAAATAAAATAAAATAAATAGATGATTTGCTGTCAAAAAACAATGTTTACAGTTTAACAGGCTCTTTCAATTAAAATAATATTTGTTGCTGTAATGCAACTTAGAAATCAATATGGGATTTTTCACAACTTTAGGAGGTAGCCAATACCATTGGGAGGTAGCCTGCAGGGATTTTTGAAATGAAATCAACTTAACTCACTTTCACATTTATCATATTAGGATGTAGGAACCTACTTCGGTCAAAAAGGGTCTACTCCCAGCTCTTGCAATCTTTCAGTCAAAAATATTTCCAGTGCCATAATATGATTACCATGTTGTCCAGATAAAATATATGTAAAAACGCAAGGCTTTAGGCCATTTAAATTAACTTCCAGCCTAATGTATTCACGATCTCAAATGTGAGTTGGCCTTATAGTTCTGATCAACAATATAGGTCAACAACAAATGTAGGTCTCAGAAACCTACTTCACTCAAAAAAGGTCTACTTCCAGCTCTTGCAATCTTATTTCAGTCTTAGATATTTACAGTGCCATAGTGTAGTTTGCGTTACTATCCCTATGAATAAAATATACATACATACTTAGGACTGAGAAGTCTACTACAGTAAAAAGAAAAACATCTACTCCCGATATAAGTTGGAAATCCTGATGAAGTTTAAGAAGTCTTGCTGTTTTCAAACCTACAGTCCGGGAAAGAATGGCTCATTGAAGCGTGTTAGGTGTTCATTCTGTTTTTCCTTTAAGCCACTGTACAATACTTTTCACAATTTCAAGGAAGCCAACCAGTTTTGATTACCTTATATGCAAAACATTCACAGCTTTTTTCGTTGTGGGTTTTATAACTTTAGTAATACAGTATTTAAAAAAAACTAAACAAAGTATTTCCAATGCATTAGGTGTTTTTGATTCTTCATTAGCACAATCTGGAATAAAAGGTAACTTAGTGTTATCTGCATTCCACTACTGATGTGCTTATTATTTTACAAAATTATAGTCCACAGTTTTAAACTATGACTATAATTTGAAAAAAAATAATAACGTAAAAACTCTGGGTGCCTTCGGGCGTTTAACTCTTAAGACAACAGGATAAGAGAATATAAGTAATAAATCCGGTTCTCCTCCCCTCTTCTTCTACCCGGGGTAAATCAAGATGTAAAATCAAGATGGCCGACCATCTACAGTCACAGTGAAATTAACTCTAAGAAAAGTGTGTATTTAAGTGGTAATAATCCAACAAAATATTATTTACTTGTGCACAATACTTACCTTGGATCACATGTAAGTTAATAAGCTAACATTCCTTCATGAAGGCTTTAAAACACTATCAAGAAACTAAAGTTTAATATTGAACTCTAACAAAGCAAGTAAATGATTAAGATCAAGTCTTTAAAAATTCAATAACTTTACTCCACACAACTATATTAATCACTCTAATACTATTTAATATAAAAAAATCCTCTCTGCAAAAAAAATATAAGTATGTTAAAAAGTATTTAATTGAAACAATTGTAGTGAAGAACAGCTCTATCATTGAGCGACCTACTTAGCAAGACAAACATCAATCACCCAACTCAGCAACAACTGGCACTTCTGCAATGTCAACAACACTGACCTCAGGTAATGCTGACAGAAACACTCATGTAAACACTCTCAGTAAGGCACTGATCTAGCATCTGACAGACTACTGAAAAACTCAGAATTTTTTTAAATACATCTGACATTGTTGTATATCATCATTAATATACAGCCAACCCACAAACACTCATTGAAATTTAACAAGAGGAGACTGACAAACCTCTATATAAAAAAACAGTTCCCATTGCAATTTATGACTTAAAAAAAATAACAAATTTTAACACAGAGGAGCCTGCCAAACCTCGTAATAAAAAAACAGTAAATTTCAAAACCTCTGACACTAAAATACCATAACACAGAGGAGCCTGCCAAACCTCGTAATAAAAAAAAACAGTCCATAACAAAACAGAGAAGTCTGCTAAATTTCCGCTATAAAAAAAAGTGTTTTCTTTACCCTGGGCATACATACATACATTTTAAAAACAAAAAAATCCTCAGATTTACTACACAGAAACCGGAACAAACTCAACAAAATGTCAAAATATCCTTGCGGAATCTGTGATATTGGTGTTAAATACCAAGGCATTCAATGCACCAGAACCTGTGAAAGGTGGTTTCATGCAAAGTGTCTTGCATGGAGTTCTAAAAAGTTCAAAAACCTCACAGACAATGACATAAACACCTGGTCTTGTGGACAGCTGCAAACCAAATGACAATGCTGTAAATATTGAAAACCTAAAATCAAAGATCCAAGATTTGTCATCAAGGGAGAATTTCGACCCAGATGAATCTCTGACTCTAGCTGCGGAATTAGGTAATGCGTTATTATCAAAAATAATAACCTTAAACAACAAATTCATGAAATTAAACTTGAAAAAATCCCAACACGAACTTGCATTAGAAGACAAACTTAACCTGGCAGAAGAGATTATAAATGACCTCAAAGGTAAAAACCAAAATCTACACCATGAAATAAAATCTCTGCAGAACAAAACTTGAAATTGAACGAGTACTGAGGGAAGAATTCATTAAACAAGTAGAGACCGAAAGTAACAGCCAAACGAGACGGATAAAAAGATATGTCATCCCTGAACACTGCCTTTAAAAAACAAAATAAAAAAATATAGAGGCAGTAAAAACTGCAATAAACACTGAATTAGACGACCTCAAGCTAAAAAACACAGCCCAAAAAGAAAAAATTGATCTCTTAAGCCACACCCTTGAAAGGGCAAAACAAGAAACCAATAACCTCAAGCATAAGCTGTTGGAATATGATGACACAATTAAACTGTACATAAAAAAAGTTCTAGAGAACCTCGAACCTCATCCAGCTCCTGACTACCTACCATCGCCTAAACCGCAATTGCCTGGACCAACACCAACATCATGCACCTCAGAGAACCTGACAGAAACAACTAAGCAACACCATACACAGGAGAGCAAAAATCAACCAGCCACTTAACAATCCCCAAGTTCACAAAACACCCGCAACTTATTTCATAGGAAATTCCACAGACCTCAAAACTTCAAAAAACCTCTTGTCCAGAGGGAGGAAACCTCCAGTTAGATGGCGAAAAAAACATCTTAGTATCTCTCTCCAAGTTGCAAAGAACCAGAAGAACAAGGTTGCACATGCAGTAGGCAATGAACCACAGTCTGCCCCAGCAAAACCACACCATGAAAAAAACATAAATCTTGATAAAAAAAGAGCTCAACGGAATATTCAAGGTTGCGAAAAACCCCCCCGCACACTGCCACAAAACTCGGACCATCCGAAACAAATTCAAGAATTCTTTGATAAAAATGCTAGGCGCATAAACTCTACAACTTTAGAGGAAACCAAACTCATAAAAAACTGCAGAACACCAAACACAAGACATTTTTTAGAAATGAACTCAAAGGGAAGGGCCAAAGAAAAAACAAACAAACTCAAGCACAGATTAACAATACTTCACCAAAACGTACAAGAAGTCTCTAATAAAATTAACAGATTAATTCATTTTATAGAGTCTACAAAACCCAAAACCAAAATGTCGTAATTCCTCAGTGAACATGGACTTAAACCACATCAAATTGAAAATGTCGAATTAATACCGGGATACTGCCTCAAAGCACATTATAGCAGGGAACATCACAGAAAGGGAGGCGTGGCAATATTGGTGGAAGAACACCTAGTAAAGGATACAGAAAAGATAGAAACAACGTTGTATTGTCAAGAACTGCTCTGTGAAATGGCTATGATACAAATAACCTAAAAAAAACATGCCTTAACATCATGGGCATATACAGGCCACCTGATGCAGACGTTGCCGAGGCACTAAACAAACTCTCAATTTGCCATTGAAGAAACCAAAATAGAGAACTCACCCTTAATCATTATGGGAGACATAAACATAGATATCCTCAACCCAGGACAGGAAAACCATTAAACTAAAAGAAACACTTGCTTTGCACAACATCCGAAGATTAAATCTACCAGCTACAAGGATAACTCAACATTCAAGAACATCAATCGATTGTATTTGCACCAATATCCCTGATGATGAAACTACAAAAAGCATAGTAATAGAGGGAAGAATCTCTGATCACACCGCACAACTCCACACACTCTACACAGAAACACCAGCTCAAAAACCAACCATGGTGTGTAGAGCCCTCAGAGAAGAAAAATTTAAACCAACTGAAACTCCTTCTTTCAAATGAATCATGGGAGAACCTGACTGAAGCTCTCAACGGTCGAAGAGGCATACAACATTTTCAATAAAACCTTAACACAGGCTCTAAACACTGCATGCCCTAAAAAGAAAATTAGACCTAAAAAAAAGTACAAGCCAAAGCACTTTATTGATGAAGAAGCAATCAGGCTCAAAAGAGACTATTTAACATCTCAAAGTCGATTTGAAGTGACAGGAAATCAAAATGATAAAGCAGAGGCAAACTTAAAGAAAAAGAGCTACGATCAAAGATTGAAATTCTTGAGACAGCAAGCAACCACCAACTATATAACCAGAGCTGAAAACAAGTCAAAGGCTGTATGGGAGGTGATAAACAATGCTCGAAACAAAAAGAAAAGCCCATCAGAGCTCAAACTCCACATAAAATGGTGAAATAAAATAACAAGTACAAAAATAATAGCAAACCAATTTAACACATATTTTGTAAATGTAGCAGAGGAGACTCTGGAAAAAATCCCAGCTTCCGAGAGGAAACCAATACATCCCGCAACCCATGAACCGACTGAAAATCTCAATATCATTACAGACACAAGCACTAAAGAGGTCAGGGCCACTATCACTGAAATGAAAACTAAGAATTTCAGCCGGCATTGATGAGATATCCACAAAAATACTGAAGCCAGCACTGTGCAGATGAACTCACATCTCCCCCTTACCGTTATTTTCAACAGATCATTCCGAGAAGGGAGGTTTCCCTCAGAACTAAAGGTCTCAAAAATCTACCCAAAATTCAAAAAATGGTGAAAAAACACAAATTAGCAATTACAGGCCCATTTCCCTTATCTCAACATTTTCAAAAGTGTGTGAAAAAATTGTCCTAAAGAGACTTCTAGACCACTGTGCTAGAAACAAACTTGCTTACCGACAACCAGCATGGCTTCTCTACAGGAAAATCAACCACCACAGCAATAATAAAGCTAATTGAAAACCGTAGTAGACAACTTAGAAGCAGGAAAACTAACAACCGCTATACTACTTGACTTGAGTAAGGCCTTTCGACTGCCTCAGTCACAGTCTTATCATGAATAAATTAGGACACCTGTGGAGTGAGTGACACTGCAAAAAAATGGTTTAAAAAAGCTACTTAGAGGGACGACAACAACTCGTTGAACTGAAACATACACACAGAGGAATCACAGAAGAAATAAGATCAACGCCTCTTCCAGTTCAAAGAGGCGTGCCTCAAGGATCGGTTCTAGGACCAGCACTCTTCATCTTGTTTGTAAATGACTTGCCTCACTATGTGGGAGAAATTTTGCCTACCTCTCATGTACGCGGATGATACAACCCTGCTACTTAAAGGACAAACCGCAGACGACCTGGCAGTATCATCCTACGTTGCCCTCAAACATGGCATACCAATATTGCAATGGGAATGATCTGGTAGCAAACCCGACTAAAACCAGCCAGATAGCATTTGGAAGAAGAGCGACCGAAGTTCAAATCATCCCAGATGTACGCTTGGAGACACATGTTAAGTTCTTAGGCTTGACTATAGATGAAAACATCTCTTGGACCCACACATAGACAATCTGAGTAAAAGACTAAATACTAGCCTATACATGATAAAACAATAATATCTCTGAGCAACTTAGAAACAGCTAAAACAGCTTATTTTTCTCTATTTGAATCACACGTAAGATATGGTCTTTCTGTATGGGGTGGTACATCAAAACTCAACCTAAAAAGAATCCTGACACTCCAAAAGAAATGTATTAGGGCCCTTGCCGGCCTACACCACCTTGGATAGCTGCAGAGATGCATTCAGAGCACAGAAAATCATGACTGTTGTCCTCACTCTACATCCAAGAGGTAGTGATGTATGTAGATGGAAAAGATCTGCCGAGGAACAAGGACACTCACCATCACACACCAGAAACGGTGAGCTTTACATCCTGCCAGCACACCACCTAAAGCTATTTGAAACTAAACCATCCTACATCGGCAGAAAACTTCACAATTCACTGCCTCAAGAAATGCACACCAAGAGAGGGAACTCGCTGAGGTCGGCACTAAAAGCATGGCTCTTGGACCGACCATTTTACAAACTCGAAGAATTCTACAGTGAAACTCTTATCTAAAACTGCTTGAAGACTCAAAAACTCACATTATTGTAAAAGACACTATTTGTAATCTCAATGATTGTAAATAAAGATGATTCTGATTCTGATTCTGATGACAATGCCGCTTCTCACACTTCAGTAAAAAACTTGGTAAATTTTGGTAAAAATTGCACCAAAACGATGGAGCACATAATAACTGAACTCGCTATAAGTGAATTCTGATTATTGTACAATGTGAAGAAACATGTGCCTGGTCATTGCGTTTTTCTTTGGAATCCAAAATTATTGATGAGGAGATTCGTAAATATTTTGACTACATTCCAAAAATTAGGTTGATAGGTGCTTCAACGAGTGGAAAATCCTACTCAAAAATGCGTGGATGCTGGAGGAGACTGTTGAATATGCCTAGTGTTTGGTAAGTCGGTGTGAACCTTGTATATGGTGACTGTACTCCCAATTTTAATGGTTTCATCCGATTTAAAGGACGTCTTGATTAACTCTGTTAATAAATTGAATACGAATATTTCCACAAACGAGGTGTAACTGCATTGCAGGGAAACCAACTTAATTCTAAATTTTAAATGCCCTTTAGTACAACTAAGGATAATATTAATGCTGTATTTCAACTTAAAAATACAGATTCAACTGGCTGGGACGAAAGCCTGATATAGATTGTAAAATAGGTTTACAATTAAAATTATACAATTCATATTATGGTCCAATATTTTGCTAAAATAATACATTTTCCTTTATCAACTGGTTGTTAAAAAAAAGACATAGCTTTATGTTATGATAATTCACCTTTTCAAATATGAATAGAATAATAATTATACAATAGTCTAATACAATGATAAAACTGAAAGGGGATTTTAAAAAGAGGAAAAATGTTGGTAAAAGAAACTCATGGTTATAGTTAGTCCTGCCAAACCAAGTTCTTTGAGCCAATATTAGTCAATCCTGCCTTTACAAAGCTAACCTGCCAAAGTACAAGTCCAAAAAGCGGAAAAGCTACTGAAGACATTCAAAAAGAACCTAGACAGAGAATTAGTTGCCAAGAAAAAGCTGGAAGATGAGTTTTAGCTGAAGAAGGCCCAGATAAGTTTTCCTATGGTCTTGGAATGTATTAGGTATCTAAGATTTTTAGTCACTATATTCTTCTTTTGTAGCTGTTTTCCGAAACTTAAGTGTTATAACATAAATAACCCATTATCTCAGAGACTAATCAATACATCCCAATGAAAGTTTGTGCCCGTATGAATGCAGTATAGATACAACTTTTAACGGAAATATTTTGTTGTAATTATTATGCAACAAAAATAATTTTTTAAGCTATGTAAACTTTTAAAACATTTAGATATTTAGTAATAATTATTATTCGACAAAAATACAAGGTTGAAATGTCCCCACCTATCTCTGTAAGTATATGGTTGAAATTTGGAAGTGATCTAACCACTATTTCAGAGTCATACCAACTTGCATTATCGTAATACATTACACTAAATTTAGTTCTTTACTGAACTGTGCTTATTTCTTGAAACCAATAATATTATATTATGTTAATCTCAATTTTGGCTTCATCATAATCTCTCCACAATTGCCGCTGTGTCTTTATTTCTTTAAAAAGGTGTAGCACTTTTGGTTCTCAACAATTTAAAAATGTAGAAAAGAAAGAACAATTTGATTCTTTTTCTGAGGTAAATAAGGCTTTTGACGTCGTTAACCAAGTACTGTCAGAGTTTCTTAAAATAGTGTAATAGTGTGAGTCAAGACTAAGATATGGAATATTTTTCTGGGAAATCTTTCTTCAGAATTTCAAAAGAATTTAAGTTGCGCATGGTTTTCCGTATAGTTTTAGGTCTTGGACCGCGAGAAAGTTGTAGAGGATAGTTTTCGACCAGATAGTATCTTAACTCTGTGTCCTCTGTTTAGATTTATCGTTGTATTAGTTTTAGTTTTAATAACGACAATGTGTTTAAAATACCAGGTCATAGAACAATAGAAACTGAAATCTAAATATTTATAATAATTAAATTCTCTGTTTTGGTCCTAAATAATTTAGTAATTAAAAATGTGTAAAAGTACAAATCTCAAGTCAGACATTAAAGTACCACGATATTTTCTTACCTTGGTTAGTACATACAGTTTTAGTGAGCATATTTTAATTATTAAAATATGATTTAAAATCAATTAAACACGTCATTGCATAACTTTAGCATACTTAGTAGTAATTTTATTTCTGTACATAGATCAACTATACAAAACACGTTTTGATAAATACCAAATTTTCTACATTTTCCCTATCTTAAGTGTTTTTATAGAATTTTCTACCGTACTATAATAAAATAGTGAAACAATTTTGTTAGAAACTTGCCGAGAAGTGTAACAGTAACAGCTAATGAAATAAAATATTTCAAATATTACAATCGGCAAACAAAAAGGTGTGCTTTATTTTTTTAGTTAAAACAAACACTTTCAACACTTATCATTAACAAAAATACTAATATACAACTACTTTCAACATTAATAAAGATGAAAATAATGTTTAGACTATTACAGACTAGCCGTTCAAAGTGACTTGGTAAGTGTTCAATGCCATTACTCGTCGTCTCTCTCACTCGAGCGCGGGAAGTGCTGCTGGATAAAAAATTAATATTTGTAAACAGAAAATCTAACAATCAGAAACATTTTTCATTATTTCCATGGTAATCAAAATTAATTACTCATTCAAAATTCAAAATTGAAGCATCAACATGCTACAAAGTTTAGGCCGAATATTATTTGATTTATAACCATAGTTGTCACCTCCATTTTGGATTTACCTCCATAAGGAATGATAGATTGTTATAGAGCTTGTTAATAGCATGTCAGCTAGATTTTTACCCCATCAGGGCGAAGTAGAATGTGCCACCTCTGGCTCAGTTTTGCCAGAGGTGAGTGTATGGTTCCGTGTCGGAGAATGCAGTATAAAGAAGAGTGGAGGATGACGGATATTATTATGGACACCGGCCGGATCAAAATTCACTGTTCCCGTATCTCTACATTTGACTGCTGAGGCCAAGCTGAGTGGACACCGGCCGGATCTAAATTCACCGTTCCCGTACCTCTACATTTGACTGCTGAGGCCAAGCTGAGTGGACACCGGCCGGATCGAAATTCGCCGTTGACGTATCCCTACATTTGACAGCTGAGGCCAAGCTGAATGGACACCGGCCGAATCTAAATTCGCTGTTGCCGTACCTTCACATTTGACTGCTGAGGCCAAGCTGAATGGACACCGGCCGGATCTAAATTCGCCGTTGCCGTACCTCTACGTTTGACTGCTGAGGCCAAGCTGTGTGGACACCGGCCGGATCTAAATTCGCCGTTGCCGTACCTCTACGTTTGACTGCTGAGGCCAAGCTGTGTGGACACCGCCCACCGGCCGGATCTAAATTCGCCGTTGCCGTATCTCTACATTTGACTGCCGAGGCCAAGCTGTGTGGACACCGGCCGGATCTAAATTCGCCGTTGCCGTATCTCTACATTTGACTGCTGAGGCCAAGCTGAGTGGACACCGGCCGGATCTAAATTCGCCGTTGCCGTACCTCTACATTTGACTGCTGAGGCCAAGCAGGGTGGATAGCTACCGCACATTACGCCTTGCAATCATTATAATATATTATTATATACTGTTTTCGGCTGGACCCTTCAAATTGTATCTAGTGGAGTGGTCTTAGTCTTGTAACACTAGATTGAGGGGTGGCGGTGGGTTGAGAATATGTATGTTCAATGGTTTTTTTTTAATAAAATTTGAAAAAAAGTTATTTACTTTTGATGGTTACATTTTTTATATAAAATGGTTTTATATGCTAAAGGAAGAAAAAAAATGTGTTCTCAAAGGTAAGTTGTGGTTGGTAAGAGGCGCATTCGTCTTAGCTTTACAATTAGAACAATTGCAGATACAGAATCAAAGCTGATTATAATTGAACACTTAATTTCCTATAGGACCTTGCCATTTTTCATTCTCAGAAAGTGTTATGGAATTGTAGAGCAGGAGGATTTGTATAAGTTTTACTTTTTGTTGGTGGTCATTTACGGGGATATGTGAGCTATTGGTTGTTGGTTCCATGTTAAAACATTAACTGCACCAAAGCTAGTAAACTTATATTTCCATCATCATGCCCAGCGTATATGACAAAATTAATATTATGAGTTACATTGTACAACAAATATTTGTGACAATAACCATAATGATTAAATGTACCAAAAGAGTATTCTTAAGTATTATGGTTGAGAGAGAGGGTTTTCTGGACGAAGTTCCAGAACTTTGAGGCAGACTTTGTGGGCCTGTTGCGAGATTCAAACGATATAGGCCATCCATAATGCGGTACAATTAATTTATTTACAGGTATAATAAAACCAGTTTAAAAAGTTTTTGGGCTGATGTGTGAGCCCAAAACAAGAAGACCATACCGTAACTCAACCTGTTCGAAGTATATTAGTTTATCTAGATGTAGATAGCAGTATCTTCCCAACTGAAACACAAGGTGAGTTGAAGGCAAGAATGCAAAACATAGCTAATATTCCAAATCGATTATTGTTACAACGGTAGGGAAGTCAGTGGAGTGGATGTGGTTTTACTCAGTGAGGTTATAACTGGTCGCATCAGTGGGTGCCGTTTAATAATGTCTACCTGTGATAGTGTACTATTTTACATTCAAATGAACAAAACAGTGTATATATAAACAAAACTCAATCACATCCTTAAAAAAATTAAATAGAAATCGCTAATAGTTATAACAATTATTTTACAACGTTTAAATCGTTCTGGATTTCTGTGAATAAATACGTTGCAGGCGTAATCAAAAAACAAAACAAAAAAATTATATGACATAGCTTTCATAATAATTTTCAAATATAGGTGTATTCTCATGAGTAAACTACAATAATAATTGTGGTTTATGTGTTTTTACTTATAACACTGAACCACAGTATATGCGATTTGTGAAGCATACCGAAACTTACAATTGAGTCGCCAAATGCCAAAACAAGCTAAATCCACTCTGCAAAGTTTTTTAGATAAATGCCAAAAACTGATTGCTTTTCTCACATCCATTACATTTTTATGATTTTTGTTTAAAAAAAAGGTTAAAAAATTAGTTATATTGTTTTAAAATTGCTAAAAAATGGTACAAAAGTTATAATTACTGCAGCGATTTAAATATATGGCATAGCTTGTTTTGGAACAGTAACTATGATTTAGCTGCTTTTGGAAACTTACTCTCCGCCAATTTGCTTTTTAACTTTGGTTCCAAAACCCAGTTAAATTGCGTTTACCATTCCAAAATAAGTTAAAAACAGAACCTTATATTATTAAATCCTTTTTTCTCAAAAACATTGTAGCCTATATTGTTAGGTAAAGTTAGGTTAGGATTAATGAACACAATCGTATTCATTTTCAATACAAAACCATGAATTTATTTATCTACAGAGTTTTATAAAATAAATGTGTCGTTTATTAAAAATATTTTTCACTCAATCATAGGCTCATCCTCTTCATTTATTTCAAAATCATCCATCATCATCTTCTTCGCCTTGATTGGTGGTAGGTAGCAGCTGGAATAAGTCCTTGAAAAACTTCAACTTTGGCTCCCGTTGCCAGTCATTTCCATAGTGGAGATTTAGCAAGCATTTCACATCATTGATTTTTACTTGTTTCACTGGGTGTCCTTCTTGTATCACTCTCAAAAAACTGCATTGTCAAAATTTTTCCCCCTTTTCATTACTGACTTACTCTCGCCGATTTCAAATACATAGTTTGCTTCTCCTTGTACCAGGATGGAGTTTGGATTACTTTTACTTCTTGAAAAGATAAATTTCTTGGCCTTTTGAAATTGAAAATGCCATTGTCCTGGTTCTTTTAGAACAGCATCGGTTAGAGTTTTCCAATCACTCACAGGGCAATCCGTCCCAAGTTTCACAACAGTACAGTGCTTTTCAATTATTTCAGTGTACTCATTGGGATTGTTGATTACACTCAGATCTTGAAATTTCCTTTCAAGTACTCCAAACACTCTATCAGGGGGAATGAAAGAATGGCCGACTACCGGAAAGAGTAGTACAACTTTAGTAACATGTTTTAGGTGCATCTTTCAGGAGCCAATGAGCAATCATACCGACAACAGTTGTGTTCTTGTTTTGGCCACCACAGCCGTCAGAGAAAAGTTTGACTGTGGTGACATTTTCCATGTTAGCGCTTGTTAACCTGTGGTAAACAGCAGATGCAAATTTGACTGGACCCTTTTGCATAACTGGTTTTCAGTCCAGAGGTAAGAAAAGGTGTTTTCTGAATTCAAGAGGGACTTTAGAATGTCCCTCACAAATCACAAAATTATATAGATATAGCTGGCGCTTATAGTTTATGCGGCTTGGTCCGGTATTTTAGGAAGGACAAGATTTTTCTGACAATCATAGCTCAGAATAAGCTCTTTATCATTATTTTCTTGCAAAAGTTTGTAGAATTTGTCTGCAACGGACTTTGTGGGCTTTTAGGTTTAGCTTTAGTGTTTCACGCTTGCCTGCATCTTTTTTCTGTGGCTAGTTTCACACTCAAGCCTTGTGCAGGTTGAACACTTATCAGTGTACGGAGCGTCAAAAAACCAATGTTTAAAGTTCTCAGAAAAAACCAGCCTGAAAAAGTCATACTCACACTTTAATTCTTCAGTTGGATGCTGCTCAATATACATTTTCCACATTTTTGTATGTTAAGCTCACTTGGAGGTATTGCCTATGCTTGTTTTTTCGCTCTGCAATAGTGTTTTTGTACTGGAATAAATGTTTTAATAAAAGATTTGATGCTGTCTTTCTTTATATTATATTTATCAACTTGGGCGTGCTCCTCCACGAGTCTCCAAGGTACGACGCCTGTTTTCCAGGTACTTTTTGCAAATCAATTGCACTCGGTTTTTACTTCTCTTGCAAAAATTGTAAGTAGTGCTGCCCGACATACTTTAACATTCTCAGTTTTGTTGTTCCTCATTTTAGGTAAGAAAAAGTCAGTACTTACATTTCTTTTTGATTTGATACCTTCTGGAAGACGAGTCCTTTTTGCTGAGGAAACAATGACGTGCTGAAGAATAAAATTCTTCTTTGATTGAAGGTCAGCGTCTTTATTAGTATTGCTGATGTATCTTTCTAACATCCTGCAGGGAAAGTTCTGCGCAGCGGTACTTACTTTTGGCCGAATGTTTACAACTAGGCATCTGTGGAAATCCCTTCGGGCGGTGTCTAAAACAAAATAGGGATTATTAGTTCTCCTATACCTTTAAAAAATACTAACCTGTAATAAAAACAAAATTATAGATCGCAAACGTTGTCAAAAACTGTTGTAGTTAAGTTAGGGCCTAAGCTGAATTACTTTTAGGCTGGTTGAGATTAAGTAGTTTAGTTGCGGTTATAGGTTAGTTTAGTTGAGGTTAGGTTAGCTTAGTTGAGGTTAGGTTATTTTAGTTCAAATGAGTGTTAAGATTAGGCTCATAGTTTAGTTTTTCTTTACCAAATGTTTGTTAACACTTACCTAGCAACTTTTGCCAACAGTTTTCTTCCATGCTCTTTCGTTTTTCTTCCTTTTCTTTGCCAAAGGGCCAGGCATCTCTTCTACCAACTCTACTTGTTCCACATTTTGTGGAGTTTCCACTGTTATGTCCATTATATTGACATTTTCTTGTTGAACAATTACAACTTCAGCATTTATAATATCAATACCAACGCCTTCACTACCTTCTAAAATACCTCCTGTATGTTTCAGCCTCCATGTTTATGACACACAACAAATCAGGAGCTTTTAAAATAATGTTAAATAATTGAGTGCTATTGCTTCTTTATAACACTATTTTAGCCTTTGAAATTTAAAATTAGCCAACAAAATAAACAATTAATTCAGAAGGAAAATGATCAGCAGTTCCCTATAGGAAAAGTCTTTTGGGATTTAACTTATTTTGACACAGAAACATGAAACATTGTAAGTTATTGTAGTTTGATATAGCTGGTTTTGGAACATTGTCATCTGTGCAGATATGACTGTTTTTGGAACCGAATGGCTATAGGATATAACTGATTTTGGAACAACCTTCACTTTTAAATATTAATTTTAAACAGTTTTTAACTGGTTTTGGAACATTTTGAAGTGACAAATCTGTAGCCTAGGTAATACAGAACTCAATGTCATCAATATCTCAACTTTTTTAAATTTTTGGATTTAGCCTGTATCTTTTGGCATTTGGCGAGCTCACATATAAATACTTGACTTTAACTATCAAAATATACATTGCATCCGTTAGGAGCTTGTATAGGAAAAAGGTTTTGTTCTATAACACTAGTTCTGCTTTTAAAGCATATATAGCGCTGCTATACAAAAACAAAACAGTAGCCTACTTGGTGGTGTACTGTTAGAACATTGGTAAACAAGGTATGTGTGTACACCACACTACATGTCATAATTGAGGCGATGCAGGTTGCTATTTCTCCGTTGGTAGCTATTAATAGGACAGAACCTTTATGGGGCACCGATGACAGTAACGCACCAAGCGGGCAAAAACCTGTCCGACGACCCGACATCCTTGATCTAGGATTGTTTGCTGCTGGACAAGCCTATGTAACTAGCACTATAGTCGTGTAAGATCTTTAGACGGTATTCGGATTGAAGAACTTGATTGCTCTAAGTTAACAGGAAATACCCCATGCAATAGTGAAGCTTTAAATGAAATAAATGAGATTGCGGAATGATTCGTAAGAAATACCACATTTCCACAAAAAAACTAATTGATAACATCGAACTAAAAAATGAAAAATAAATAATAGTTTAAAAAACTAAAAAACACGGCCTTTTTATAGCTAACCAAACTAAAAAATAGAAAATAATTTTTTAATTACAAAGAGTTTATATTATGGTAGTAGAAAGACAAAACATTCATTCATAGTCAATCACCTCAAAATAAAATTTATAATACAATTTAAGTTATTAACAGAATAAATTAATTCAGAGTAAAATCCGTGGAGTGCATTTACTACATTTCATAAGTCTCCTCTCAAAGATAATTACCGATAGAATGATTGGTAATATTTAATATATCAAGCACCCCACGCTTTTACAGCGTGATTTTTTTTAAACTATTATTTATTTTTAAACATCAATTTTCTTTTATTATCATCAACAATTAGGTATAAGATAATGGGGATTAAAGTAAAAATTTAATCTATAGTCCCAACATGACGGTTTGAGTGAGGTAAATAATAGATTATAAACTCTAATCCCACCAAATTCATTAATAAATTAAAAAAAACAGTAGCAGTCGTGGGACTGCCGATAGAAGTGAAAACGGAGCTATTAAGTTGAGAGTAATTAACAATACGTTATGGTAGCAGTACATCTGTAATTGTAATGTGACGCGTTTTTAATTTTCCAATTTTAAAAATCCACGAAAAAATATTATCAAATAACTAGAAATCTATTTTTTACCATGCTAGTAAGATAAATCTTATACCGTAATAATACTCATTTCAGGATGAAGAGGTTAAATATTAAAAACATAATTAAAATGAATAATGCTAAATTTTAAATACAAATATTCGTACAAATATTAAACATGTTTAAAAATATATTCCTTGTTTTCATTATTCATTTATCTGTATAAAAATATGTTGTAATTGCTCAATATTAATAGTTAGTTAAACATAGAATACAAGTGAGTAAAACACCGACCGAGTGAACAACAGTGAGTTGAACACCGTTGTAAATATAATACAGTTATTGCTACGGATAAAGTATATAATTTGCAATAAAACAATTAAACCCACAATATTTTTAAAAACTAATAAATTAGTTAAATTAACTTGGTTCTTTTCGTTAAAGGTATTTTTATTGCACAATAAACTAATTTATTGAGTTAATACGGTATCAGTGAGCCAATGCGCCAACTACAGTTCCGGCAGAAACGTTCACTCATCACTTCATACGCTACTACAGGCTAAACTAAACTTCCAATAAAAAAAATGATAAATTACAAAAAAAAATATTCATCTATTTTCACACATACTTTCTCGCTGACAAATTTTGTCTGACCAAAAAAATAAAAAAATCCTCGCTTACTACTTTTTTCTTGTCATTGTAAAACGCTATGTAAAATGTAAACAATAATCAAAATGATTTCGAAATTTTTTTTAATATTTAAAAATGTAACCAATAGATTGCCAATATTAAGAGCTTTAATTTGACGCATCTTACAGAATTGTACGACATTGGCTTCACTTTTAAATCGCGAGAGGAAGCCGTATAAGGTCACTGATTTTTTGCAGTCTGTTTTCATACTCCGCCGGGACAGTTTTTAACACAGCGAGACTGACTTTTTTTATGCAGGTTAGTAGTCCGCGGCCAAGTCTACGGTTTAAAAAACACAGCGAGAGACTGACTTTTTCATGCAGGTTAGTATCATTAGCATGTCGGTGACGCGAACCGAGGATGCTTCCTTTTACCCTCTACCAAAACGCTCAACGCGCCTAAAGAAGTTTTCACTTCAAAAAAACAGCGTTCTTTACGGTTATGTGTATAGAATTTGAAGCTAACGTTTCAGCAAACCAAAAACTAATCTTTCGTTTGCCGTTGCAAACCCCATAGATTGAGTACATTTAGGGGCTTCATGATGTCATCAAAGCCCTCTTTTTTAAACCGAAGAAAAAAGAAACAGACGACACATCGTGCTTGTGACGTAACTGTATTAGAATTTGAGGTTAAAGGATTATTAAACTATTTTTAACATAAGTTTTTATGATACAAACTATTGGATTATTATGTTTATACTAAGTTTACAGATATGTGGAATTTCCCTTTATTTGCAGTTAAAGTAAATACAGTTATTAACGAAAACGAAACTGTTGGTGTACTAGGTTAGAATACTAATACATGTAGAGATTTGTATGTCTAAAAGAATTTATTCAAAATAAAATTACGGTATGGGGCAAATAATTACTAAAATTTATTCTATGACTGCTCGTGAAGTGAAAATGGTTAATATTGAAAGGAGAGCAGAAAAGGTCATTTCAAAGGACAAGCCTACTCCAGCTCCAATGTATCCTTCAACAATTAAAGAACTTGACAGGTTAAAAGAAGGTATGTAGTATATTATTAATTGGTAGCCTCTGGTACTACTATGATTAGTGTGTCACATTTTTGTGAAAAGAATTTAATTATATTTAATGTTAGTAGATTATTTCATATATCGGTCTAAAGTTGTAGTTTAATAAGTGGCCACCATGACAATTGAATCAACAAACCAAATTGTCAATGACCTAAGCTACAGAATACAAGAATGCTTACTACAGCCTAGTTATTTATAATTGTTGCCAGCTTGGGTAGAGTTTGAGAAGTGGACCATGTTTATCGTATCAATATTGACAAACAATATTACTAAATTATAACCTTTGATGATTATAACTAAATGATACTGATAAATTAATTTTTGAAATAAGAACCTTATATCACCTGTATCAATTATAAACACTTTTTCAGATAATAAAAATATTTCATTTTTGAATAAGTAAATTCATCGAAATCAAAATGACACTCAACTTTAGAAAACCATGAAATTGGTTTAAGAAGATGAAATGGTTGGTGTGGTGCCGAAAACACCATATGATGTGGACAACCATGCATGTGGAAGGCATAGTTGGCGTTAAATGAATGTGATTTTCTCCATTTTACCGTCAACCATAGTGACAATTTTTAAAACCTGGGAACTGGTGCTAGTACTCACAAGAAAGTCGAAGCTCGTGAAGGGCCACACCTGAAATAAAGATTCAAAAGAGGCATCCAACCAACATGCTTGTAGATCATGCATATGAGTAGTCTATTTGTACAGAAGATAGTTACGGTTTTTTGGAGAGTATAATTTCAGGACTTCATCATCCACCCGATCCAGCGACCTATTTGTTAGGCAATACCACCGAACTAACTATACAGCAAACGGTACGATGGCCCAACTTCAAAGATCTGGAAACAGTGTTGCTGAAGTTGTTGACTTTTTCCATGACAGTGTAGCAGTGCTCAAGGCAAAAATCGGGACATTCATGTTCAGGCTCTATCTATCATTAGATATCCGTATTCATTCTTTTTATTGTTTGTTTGATGTATTATCCACTAACTATTATCATCATATTATTTGTTTGATGATATTATTATTCACTATTAAATTTTCATCTGCATTATTAATTAATAGTTAGCATTCTTTTCCATGTTACAGCCTATAATAATCTTTTCTATATTTATTTACTTTTCTAATTGCTTTATATAACTGTAAAAATTGAGATTTCCATTGGAATGTAAAATATAATAAAAACTAATTATGATTATAGATAAGTTGATATCGATTGATAATCTCGTATTCAATTTACAAATGTTATGTTTTGACGATTATACTAATCAATATAAAAAACCTGGACAGCTTATTGTACTCTGCCCGCCAGCTTTTATAATGTACGGTATTAAATAACAATATTGTTTAAAATTAATTAAAAGAAAATAAAACAATTTGAATCGTGGTTGCAAGTACAATAACAATGATCATGTGTTTGTGATACAAACTGTTAGATACATTTTATCCTTCAAAATAGAAAGTAGTAAGTAAAGTTTACACTTGTTTGATACATTTTATAAATACACATTAGATGGTATTTAATTAATCATAAAATTATTACTTTTTTTTATATAAAAACATAGCTGAACGATATAAAATAAAATACCTGTAATGTTATTCGGTTTGACATTTTGGTTTTTTTATTGTCTGTTAGTTTATATAATTAGAAGTATCAATGATTCGATTGTTGTGTTAGCCACTTATTATACTGCAACCTTAGTTATTATCTGTTTCAATCATCCTGTTCAAAACAAACTATATTTAATACATGGTAAGTATGAATTAAAGTTCATTATTGACCCTTTCATTGCTCCAAAATGTTGATAATATTTATTTTACCCACACATCTTACATTACTTTATGACAGTTATCGCAAGATAACTGAGTCAAGCAACATTGAATATATCTGCTGCTCGGATGGGTGTCTCCTGAGCGATCGTCTCTTTGCAAGCAGCCATCCGTTGGTCCCCTGGTTTTGTCAAAGAGAGATTCTTAGCCCTAACTTCATCTGGTGAAATAACACAACCTTTACCTCTTACATAAAGTGATCTAAAACCACTTTTAACAATTTACTATAGGCTAATTTCATTTCCATAAAAAAATGTTATGTTTTTAATTTTCATGTAATGTACGGTTTGTTAAAAACTCATCTGATGGATAATATTTACGTTTGGCCACATTACTAAAAAACAATTTAAAACCACTTTTGAAAGTCTCTTAAAACAGAATATTTTTTTATTTCCAGGAAGAATGTTTAAGTAGCTGCAAACATGCTTGTTTGTGTGCCTGTTGAACAAAAATAATAAAATGTTTGAAATGAATTGGGAACATGGTTATACATCCCAAATAATCCAACGATCTAGTAGACCGAGGAGAATTGTGGTTTTTAGCTGGGGAGGAAAACAATTTAAGTGGGCATACAAGGAGGGAATAACAGGATTATCAATATTTATGTGAAAAAAAACAGGGAGTTTGAGTAGAAACATTTGTCTACCAATTGTGTTTTCCTGGTTTTCATCAGTTGCAACAGTTTCTTCCTCTCTGGTCACGTTTGATTGTCGTTTTCCTCTGTTCTCTCTGTATTGTTTGGCACTGTGCTTGCACATCATTATACATATACCTTTTCCCATTCCTTGATTGATCTTAATATTTTGTTGGAAAATTTGCTTTTTTTAATTAAGTAATTTTGTTTTAAAGGCAACTGGTCTCTGCAGCGATCATATCAAACAATGTCATAAGTCTTTATTTCAGCCATTCAATACAAATATACAATAGACCAAGTCAAATAATACACAAATAAATAAACATGTACAAATAAATTAAAAGTCCATTGGATCAAATCAGGCAAAACAAATTAGTCCATGCACAAGCCATGCAAAAACAAACTCAAACAAATAAGAAGCTACATATGTGGGTTAGCAGGCAGTGTAGGCATACTCTGGTTAATGCTAGTGGTGTTAATCAATTAATTGTTACATAAGTTGTAATGTTATTGCAATTAGCTTTGTAAAACTCATTGACATTGTAAAATGCTGAGCACCTGCTCTTTGATTGCCCCGCAATAGCAAGGGAGCGGTATGCCATCTTTGATAGTTTGGACAGGGGTGGTGAATTTTCCCAGGAGGACCTGATAGGTTGTTTTCGGCGGTTTGTGGAACTGCTGAAATTGTAGACTGATGGGCCTCATGGTGTGTTTCCAGGGTGCGCAAAAAGCCCTTGAGGTGCATGGCAGTAGGCCGCCCCCAAGGGGAAAAAAAGGGATCAGCTCAGAGCCAAATTTTCATAATTCTTGAAAATTTTAAAGATGAGAGATTCTTGACAGAAATAGGAATTAGGTTAAAAAGCCTGATATCTGCAACATGGAAACAACTGTTTACTCCTGTAGTTTACTTCTAGGAATGAATAGGTTGTTATTATACCTAGTGTTGTGCTCATGAACATTATCGTTTAGAGGGAAGGACTTCTGTCTGGCCTTCATAGTCACAAGGCACTGATAAATATATTCATTTACCACAGTCAAAATAAAATTCTGCATGAATAAAGGCTTGCAGTGGTACAAGTAGGGTGCTTTAGACATAACCCTTAACACCTTTTTTGTATTAACATATCTTAATCAGTGTTAGGAGCATGACCCCATAACCTAATGCCAGAATAAGGGGAGAGCATATACAGGATAAAGGTTGAGATACTGATAAAAAGTACTATACTGTATTTACATTTTCATTCACTATGCAATAAGTGTGGGGACCATTGTTTAAAAAAATATATAAAAAAAATAATAATAACGTGAAGTGGACCTAAATTATATATTTAGGCCCCCTCCCTAAAATTGATACCTATACTTTATCCCAAATAGTCCCTCAATCTAAAGGACTGTGGAGACTTGAGGTTCTGTGTATGGGGAATAACAATCTAAGTAAGGATAGACGTAAGGAGGGAGTTATCAACATATAAACAAATTTGTAGTGGATACAACAAATAAACAAATAGTGAATTTGAGTGGAGAGAACATCTGTCAACCAACTGTCTTTTAGGGTAGTATAAGTTTTTCATTACTGTATACTACAGGTATGTTTCATAGTTTAACTACATTTTCCTTCCTCTTTGGTGAAGTTTGTCAATGGTGTTTTCTTCTGTGATTTTTGCCTTGCTTGCCATTGTGCATTTTTTTTTGTGCATTTGTTATTGATTAATTTTGAACGTTTCCTGATTGTTTACATTTTGTTGCATTGTTATTATGAAGAGAAAGACAGGTTTTCCACGTAAGTGTGAAGATAATGGCGTTTGTGTGTTTGTTTTTTTTTAGTCGAATATTCGAAAATTTTAGTATCCTATTAAGGATATTATGTGTGGTTAAGTGAGTTTATAATATTTTTAGCTGGCTCAGGCATTTTTGATTAAACCTTATAGATTGGGAAGTGTTACTAATAGGTTATATCTTGAAGGACTTTTTTGTTCGTTGTCATCGTGATGCTTGTCAGCCGGGGAGGCATTAAGGGGAGTCCAACACTAAAAAATTGAAAAATTTTCAAATTTAGTTTTTTTGTTTTATTAACAAATTTAGTATTTTCTGAACATTTTAATACCAAAAACATGGTGTCAACTTGATTTTAAATATTTTTAAATAATTTTTGAAAACATGCCGTCGCACATTTTGATTGCTAGAACTTCAGCACCAATTGCCTCACATCAGCGGGTTTTCATACAATAGCTATAGTACATGTATTATTTGAGTGGTTTTAGTTTGTAGTTTTTGTTTATCAGGTTGGCAATAGTTATTGTTTCAATTACCCAAAAAACTGTGTTGAATCAGCTGACGACTTTCAGTTTCAACAACGTTGTGTGGACCAGGTTGCCGAAAAATGTTTTTGTTGGCCGTAAAACACTCGAACTAGGGGTGTACGATGCCATAATAACTTTCAATAATGTAAACCTGGGTAGATTAGAAGTTTTTAAGCATTTGGGAATCTCAGATATCGGCAGTAACACAATAGACGCTTTGAAGGTTGCTGACAAAGCTCGAATCAGAAAATCGGAGTACGCAGCGGGGTTGGCATCCAAGGAGTCCAGGGTCAAGAGAAGAAGGGAAAGATTGAGAGAAGAAGAAGTGGATGATACTGAGTACTGCCCTGGAGGATTTTAAAAGCGAGTGATCAAAGATTATCAATAAATTGTCAAATTAAAGTACAATATTCAAAGAATTTTTTGTTTATCGTTGATTTCCGAAAATAAGTTTTTTTTTATACTTAGGTACACATATCTTAAGTACCGTTAGAGATATTTTGATGAAATTTTTTCTGCACTTCCTTTATTCTATAAGTAAGCTTTGGACCTAAAAGATTTTAAATTGGTAGAAAACTGAACAAGGAAAAAATATTTTTATAAATAAATTAATTGTAAAAAAAGTGTTTTTTAAATAAAAATTTTTAAAAATTTTTTATGTATTTTTGAACATAGATTTTTCGTCCAATGCTTCAGCAACCATACATAAATAACTGCAAAAAATTTCAAAAGTGTACTATTAGTAGAACAGGAGATAATGGTACCGAAAATATGTCAATTTAACAATGGCGGTATAGGGACGTTGGACTCCCCTTAATGTCAGCCTGCTCAACTACCAGTTTTTTTTTGTTCGAGTTAAAAAATGTAGCTTTCCACACATTTATAGCTTGTTTTATTATTTGCTTTCTAAGCATTTTCTCTTAAAAAGGTAATAATATGAAGTGGGTACAGTAAATATTTACAGTTGTTTTAAGAGTTTGTACTGTGTTCAGAATAAGGGTCGCCATATATAAAACATTTCTTAACCACAGATCTATTAAACTCAAAAAACAATAATTGTGGTCAAAAGTTATATTACGAAGAGATTCAAATTTAATTTACCTGTAAAATTTATGATGACAAATAAATTTAGTCTTTTTCCATATATAACAAACTGCACAACACAGAGTTGAGTCAGACAAATACAGACATTTGAATTAAATTGTCATTGATTGAAAAAAATCTAAAGTCATATAGGCTATGCTGCTTTGTAGTATCCAACCAAATCTAGTAGAAAATGTAGAAATCTGTAGGTTTTACTTTTCAGTAAAATTGATTTCAAACTAAGATTATGTATTGTTCATATTATAAATCACAGTATACACACTTCTTATCTCATTCAACTTGAAGAGAGGTTGAGATTATGGGTTGAAGATCTGGGTTTGATTTTTAGATACTATCTTGAGGGATGTTTTTTTTTCTCTCAGCAGTGCAGAGTGGTGCCAAAGGCCCCACTGAAGCTGCACTGATGGCTAACAGAATTCATGACCAGTACATTCCTGTAATCAGATCATGTTGAATGATTTGGCACGAGAAAGTTGTATTACAAAATGCTCCAGGCCATCAGTGGGTGGTACATCCTGCTGACACAAAAAGAAAAACATCCCTTAACATAAACAATCCTAAATTTAAGCTCAGACCATGTTAGCACTCCAGTCTTAACGGTTATTATATCACTCATTAAATAAGATAAGGATAAATTTACTTTTAACCATCTATTATATGTATTTGAAGACTTGCCATCACACAGACTGCTATGACTGTGTCCCATTTGCATGGACTTTCATACTTATTCTTGCTTGGCAATGTCAACTATGGTTTTTCAACACCTAATTTTCATGTTTCTAAGGAATTTACTTTCTAAGGATAATCCATGATCATAGTAAAATACGAAAGAAATTAAATTGACCCAATAATTGCTCAGAATGTCATTTAGGCTAATTTTGTAAGCACAAATAAAAATGGCTGAATATAAAAATGGGAATTTTTCAGTATGTATATGAATACAACTACAGGAAATTAAATGTTTTTAATGATTTATAACTGAAATTTTATATTTAAAAAAATATAACATAAGATTTAAGAAAATGACATATTTTTATCTTTTACTGTTGGGTGTTGGAAAACCACACACATGCTGTTAGCGTCTGTAAACATTGGACATTAGTACATTTTCACCTTCACTGCCAGCATCCACATTTTATGTTTGCCAAAAGAATTATAAAATTTAATATATTAAAATGTATATTAACTAGCAGTTATTTATTGTAAGCACTGTGTTGAGATTGTAACACTTTATGTTTATATATTTATTTCATGGTAACATTTTATAGAAAGTTGTGAGTATTTAGTTTAGCTCCAGTATTGAGGTTAGCACTAAGAGGAAGGTGAACTAGAGCTAAACTCAATATTCATATTGAATCAACCCTTCCCACCATAGCTATGTTTTGTGTCTATAGAAATAGTTGGCTACAATTCTTAACAATTTTATTTAGTTGTAAACAATTTAAAATATTTATTATTTAAATAACGTAAAATATCCTAACTTAGGCTTGTTGGTTGCATTGCAGAACAAATTTCAACGGAGCATCTTGATAAGAAAGACAAACAATTAGATGAATACTTAAAAAAAGTGTACGTGTCAACCCCTGACCCAGCACCCAAGGTAAGTTTTCATGTATGATTATAGACCAGTTTTTAAACTATAAATCAACAAAGATGTTTAGAATTAGAAAGAAAGGAGTAGAAAATATCAAAGACATATTATTTTAAACTAGGATCTAATGTGCCATTTTCGTATTAAGATTGGAAACTTGTACAATAAGCATTAATGATTTGCTATCTGACATTTTACATTAGGCCTACAACAGGACGTGTAAATTTTATACTATTACTGGTATTCATTATAAAAATATTTTATAACGTTCAATATTGTCATAAAACATATAAAAATGCCAAAATTATGTTTTTATGTCAAGAAAAGAAAGAAAGAACATTAAGGACAGATGGAGGTGGGAAGATAGTCACAATTTAGTATCCCACATTCTGTAAAGCCAACTGGGGGTGGGAATCTAGTCACACTCTAGTATCCCACATTCTGTATGGCTAGGTAGAGTAGGAAACTAGTCACACTCATGTTTCCCACACTCTGTAATGCAAAATGGGGTGGGAGGCTAGTCACACTCTAGTAATCCACATTATGTATGGTCAGGTGGGGTAGGAAGCTAGTCAAACTCTAGTATCCCACATTCTGTATGGCCAGGGGGGGAGCTAATTACACTGTAGTATCCCACATTCTGTATGGCCAGGTGGGGTGGGGAGCTAATCACACTGTAGTATCCCACATTCTGTGTGGCCAGGTGGGGTTGGGAGTTATTGACACTCTAGTATCCCACATTCTGTGTGGCCAGGTGGGTTTGGGAGTTATTCACATTCTAGTTTCCCACATTCTGTATGGTCAGGTGGGCGGGTAGCTTGTCAAACTCTAGTATCCCACATTATGTATGGCCAGGTGGGGTAGGAAGCTAGTCAAACTGTATTATTCCACTTTCTGTAAAGCCAAGTGGGAGTGGGAAGCTAGTCAAACTCTAGTATCCCACATTCTGTGTGGCCAGGTGGGGTGGGGAGTTAGTCATACTCTTTTATCCCACAATCTGTATTTGGTAATGTCCAGAGTGTGCTCGAACTACAGTACATTCATTATTAAATATTTTAAGATTCAGGGTGGTGTTTACTTCATTTTCACATATTTTATAAATGGAAACAATAAAAATAATTTAAATTCTTAAAATTACAGTTTTAAAAATAGTCAACTAAAGTACAGAATAAAATTCTTTTGTTTTCAGACATGTATTTGTTGTGTAACATGAAAATGTTATGTTTTATATGCTTTATTTATAAACTTCTAAGTGTTCAACCATTAAGGAACCGAAAAGGCCTTAAAATCATGTTGCTGCCCATCCTCTTAATGATGATTCTTGATAGATAGGTCCTAGAGTCTTTAAACTTGGTACATAGGTTCTTCTTGGTCCAAGGAAGTATGCTATTGTTAAGGGATGAAAAAAATCAAAGGACAGTCTGTCTGTCTGACGAACTTGTGATCGAAAAGTTGTAAAGACTTGATACTTAGGTTTCTCTTATTTCTAGGAAGAAAAATCCTATTGGATTTTGGGTCAAAAAATCAAAGGTCAGTCTGTCCAATAAATTTTATAGGGAGGTCCTGGAGACATGTAACTTGATATGTAGGTTTCTCTTGGTCCAAAGAAGACATTTATTGATCTTTTGAGTCAAAATGCCAAATTCAGTAAATCCTTCTGTCTATATATGTGACTTTACGATAACTCACATTTTTTTTTTCCTTTGGATGGCAGGCAGTTTTGAATCCAACGTTATTTTGCTAGTGCTAATAATTAAGCTGATTTTCTTAGTTTTCATTGGTGTTCAGGTGCTCTAATGTTGGATTTATCTCTTCATTTTAATCGAGTGAGTGCAACAATATTGTAATCTTTAAGTATGCTTTGCTAAATATTTCACTATTAATTAAATTAAAACAACCTATCTCATTAACATTGAATGTGCTGGATAGCAGACGATTACAAATTGTGCTTAAATTGTCTTCTTCTTTATAGTCATAGACTGTGAAATTAGAGTGTATATTAGCCCAGCACGTCTTTTATGCATGATGCCTAACAGTTTTTGCAATTCGTATGAACTGTGCATGTTTTTTAAGCTACTTTATCACCGTGATGCCTGCATGTTGCTTAGCTTGGATTACTTGTGATTTACTCTTCAATTTATGCTTCATTACGTGTGTCCTGCTGATTTTGTGATCTCAACTTAATTAATTTTTATCAGCTAAGTGATTTGTGTCTGTAGAAGTCTGAATGTTTCATTAAACTCATCTGAGAATAAATATTTTTTACGAATAACTCTGCTCTATATCCCTGTATTGTCACTAACGATTGTCAAAGCAAACAACTGTCATCGTGTAAAGTCTCCACGTCAGTTTGCACAAGCGCCACAGCCTTCTCGATATACATCGCATATCTCTTCTTTTCTTCACATATACTATAGCAAATGCACTTTCATCGTTGGTGGATCGAGTAGCTATCGATGCTTTGTGTATTTTGCTCATCCTGTCAAAGTTCATTTCTGAAGGCCTTTAGCGCATATTCTTCTGTTCAATTAACTATACTCCAACATGTCTTTATTGCCCGATGTGGCTGTCTGTTTGGTTTGTATGAAGGTAGTATTAGACACTGAGAAAGGGATTCAGTGTGAGAAGGAATGTGGTAGATGGTTTCACTCCCATTGCATGAATGTGACTGATACGGAGTATCGCAAGTTGGCCACTGATAATAAAGTTAAATGGTTTTGTAATAGGGTGGACTGTTACTAAGCCAAACCAGCATCCGCTCAACCAAATGTTTTCTCGGTTTGATGTGGTCGCTTCGCAAATGGCACTTGTTTTGACCAAATTGGGATAACTTAATGGATGTTTCTGCGAACATTGGCGCCATTAAGGATGAACTTGCTTCAGTTAACGAAAAGTTAAAACAATTTCGAGCCCCGCATTGCTGATATTGAGAAAACGGGTGGAGACACTTGAGGACCATTTGAAGGATTTACAGACTGGCAATGAGTCCCGGATCGGGATTGAGTCTGTGTTGGAGGAGATGTCTGATAGATCTCGTCGGTCTAGAAACATTATCATACATGATTTACCTGAAAGCAGTAGTAAAACGTTGGCTGTAAGAGTTGAGCACGACAATCAGCTTATCGCCGTCTTGATAAGCAAATTTTGTGCTAAACAAGGATAATACTTTTAAGTCTTTCCGTATAGGAAAACCATCTGCTGTAAAGCCCAGACCTTTGAAAGTAGCATTAAATAGTTGCAATGATGTCACCGACTTTGCGAAACACTTTGATCAATCTTCATTAGACGGCCTGGATTCTCGTCTCTCTGGAATTAGTTTCTCCCGGGGACAGAACCCCCTCAGGAAAGAAAGCATCTCTCTAATCTTAGGGCTGAGTTGAGGAGAAGAGAGGACGCTGGTGAGATTGGTCTCACAATCAAGTATACTCTCGGCATTCCTAAGATAGTCAAACAGAGTCCAAAAAACTAGCTAACTCTCGGATATCTCATCTCACGGTATATTACCAAAATGTTAATGGTCTCCGTACCAAATTAAATGACCTCTGTAAAGCAGCAGCTACATGCATCTATGATATACTGGTTTTCACAGAGACAAACTTAAATTCTGATATTCATAGCTCCGAATTGGGTCTTGATGATTTTAATGTGTATCGCCACGACAGATCTTCTCATACTAGTTATAAAGAAAGTGGAGGTGGGGTTCTAGTGGCCACTAGGACATATCTGGGATCTAATTGTTATACATACTTCTGTAGAAGATATTGAATGCATCTTTTTGTCTGTTAAGGCCAATAAGTTAGATTTACCTATACTGATTGGAGGAGTCTATATTCCACACAACAGCCCGCTGTCACCTACACCCGCTACTGCAGTGCTGTCGATGAAGTTTTCTCAGATGGTACTACTTTTTGCCACAGTTTGTTGCTGGGGGACTTCAACTTGCCGGATGTGGATTGGAAATCGAATTGATCCTCTTGCTTCTAATGGAGTGCTTCCTATATTATTGAAAATGGCAGCCACTTATAGTTTAACCCAGATAAATGCTGTGCTCAATCTGCGCGGGGTGTTGTTGGATCTCATATTTGGCTCTGACCCCTCTGTTTTGGTTACTGCTGCCCTGGATCATCTATTGCCTATTGAACCTGCTCACCCGGCTATTTGTTGTGAAATACCTTCTCCCCAAATGACTGTCGATGACCAACGTGTAGTCTACAATTTTATTTAAATGTAATGTGGGTGAAATTGCTCGAAGATTGCATTATTTACTTGGAACTGTTCAATATGACCTGCCTGATGTTTCTGATTTCTTCAATGATCTGTTGGACAAGATTCGGAGTATTGTGATCGAAAACACACCTACTAGGAAGGTTGGCAAATCAAGGTTTCCCATTTGGTTTCACGGCCGAGTTGAAGAGGATGACAATTCTTAAGAAGACTGCTCACAAGCGATACAAGGTCACTAATCGACTTTCAGATTACGAGGAATTTAGGCATGTCCGCGCTCTCTGCAGGGACCTCAGCTCTGAATGTTATAGGGGTTATATTGCACATGTAAATGGTTCAATTCCCAGGAACATTAAGTCCTTTTGGAGCTTTGTCCAATGGAACTTTGGGAAGTCATCGGACATTCATCTGACTCATATACCCTTGGAGATCGTATGGCTTCAACTCCAATTACAGTTTGTGATCTTTTTGCCGACCATTTTTCTTCCGTATACTCTGCTTCAAATGTGACTGTGCCACCATATTAGTTTTGATCTACATACAAATTTATCTTCTTGTGTGTTTGAAGTTGATGAAGTTAAACGAAAGCTTGATTTACTGGATCCTACAAGGGTACTGGCCCTGATGATATACCTCCTCTAATTCTCAAGAGATGCAGTGATATTCTTGCTCCCCAGCTAACCGTTATCTTTAATAAGTTTCTACTCGAAGGTGCTTTTCCGGATAGACTCAAGTCCAGCTTTTGTGGTTCCTATACACAAGTCCTCAAATATTGAGGATGTCCGAAACTACCGCCCAGTTGTCATACAGCCTGCACTTGGGAAGCTGTTTGAATCACTTGTACTGGATCGCATTGGATTTTCCTTTCGCCAACATTCTTACATCTGCGCAGCATGGTTTTGCAGCCGGAAGATCAACTACTACTAACCTTGCATTGTATGAATGAAAGCTTTATCATCGCAGCTTTTGGAGATGGAATGCAGGTTGACACCGGTTATATTGACTTCTCCAAAGCGTTCGACACTGTGAGTCATCCGCATCTTCTCGCCAAACTTAACGCATATGGTATCACTGGCAATCTTCTACAATGGTTTCAATCATACCTGGCAGACCGTAGTCTTTCTGTGAAGTTTTTGGGTGCCACTTCTCGGCCTTTTTATGCTACATCGGGGTGCCTCAGGGATCTCATTTGGGGCCCATTCTTGTTTACTGTATTTCTCAATGACTTGGTGGATGTTATCAACGTAAGATGCTTGCTTTTCGCTGATGATATTAAGGTTTTTTGTCCTATTTCATCCATTGAGGATTGCCATCTGTTACAACGTAACTTTAAGAGAATCGAAGAGTGGTGCCTACTCAACGGAATGAGACTGAATGCCGAGAAGTGTGCTATTGTAACATTTCACAGGAACTCCAAGCCTTTGATATTTGATTACTGTCTAAGCAACACTATACTTTGCCGTAAGTCTTACATTAGGAGACCTTGGAATTGGGTTGTCTGTCTTCGGACCTAAGCCCTGAATTACACATAGACATAATCACCAGGAAGGCTGCTAAGATGTTGGGGTTTATCATAAGGACTTCTAGAGGCGGTCTTAGTGTTGAGGCGATGAAGATAGCATATACAGCGCTAGTTAGATCTGTGTTGGAGTACGGCTGTGTTGTGTGGTGTCCCTACCAACTTGGACATATTCAGCGACTCCAGAGCATACAAGATCGCTTTGTTAGGATAATTGGTACCAAGCTGGGATACAACTACAGTGAAGTTCCCTTGGAGTTGGTAGCGGATCAATTTGGGGGCTGGCTCCATTATATGCGAGAAGGAGACTGCATGACCTGGTGTTTCTACAGAAGATCCTCACTGGCGATGTCGATTGCTCGGAGTTACTCCACCTCATTAATCTCAGAGTACCTGGTAGAACTCGGTCTCTGGACATCTTCTGTGTACAGCATTGCTCCACCAACTATGAATTTCACAGTGTCATCCCCAGATTACACCGGCTTGGTAACCTAATCTGCCATCACCACGACTTTTTTTGCAATAGTGTGTCATCGCTGAAAAGGATATTTTTATTATTGGGCTACACTACGTAAGCATTATCTGATACTGGATAGTTAGAGCATTGTTATACAGTTCGTTTTATAGCTCTTTTGTATTTTATTGTTGAATTGTACTAGTTACTGTATTTGTGATTATTGCCCTACTATATTTCGTAAATAGTTATTGCACCTTGCCGATATTGCAGTTATTTTCAATGTGTTTTTCTATGTAGATATTATTGTTATTTATTACTTAATATATTTATTTTGTATATAAACTGTATATTTTAGATATTAATGGCATGTACTGGTTGCATGTTGTTGGTTGTTGTATTAATTTGTTTTTATGGTATATGAAATCTATACAGACTGCTCGTGTATGAACTAGTCATAATGAATCAAATGTATTGCATGTCTGTCAGTTGTTTATTTATGCCTAGTAGCTTATTGTGTTTAGCATATTGTATTTGGCATATTGTATTGTTTGCATGTAGCCTACATAATTTTCTTGGCTTCTCTCCTGTTGCATGAGTATGATTCACTTAAGATGAAGTTTTGTTTTGTTTTGATTGTATATATTGCCATCTTGTGGAACATGATCTATTATTATATTACTTGTAAAAATGGTGACAACCGTGTATAAATAAATAAATAAATAAATAAATAAAACTCAGATCGTAAAGACTTGAAACTTGGTACTTAGATTCCTCTTGGTCCAAGGATCAACCATATTGATTTTTATAACAAAAGGCAGTATATTCACCTGTGTGTTTGTTAAGTCTTTTGTTACTTTTTGTTGGGTCATGTGATGCCTCAATGCATTAGTTTACAATGTAAAATGCATTTTTGCTTAGTAGTTACTCCAAATGTTGCCTGAATTCTGTTGTCATTAATGATTACATGTGTAAAGAAATGCATATAATTTAAATGTTTTACTTATTATGATGTTTGCAACAGTCCGAGAGGCCTGTGAACCCTGAACGCCCCCTGCCCCTGAGCAGACACACTGATGAAGAGGTGACGTATGGTTACAGTGAGAGTGAGGAACAACATATACCGCCAGGGAGGGTCTCGCTCAAGCAAGCCCTTCAGTTCATCTCTGACAGTCAGTCCGACCCTGACAAACATACCAGCACAGCCATCGCTGCACAATACAAACTGGACATCAATACCACAAGTAAGCAGTTTCTTATTATAAAACTGGAGGATGTTTGATGTGATGTGTACCTCCAGGTAAACTTTCTAGTTTATCTCTGACAATCAGTCCGGCCCTGGCAACATCCCAGCACAGCCATCGTCACACAATACAAACTGGACATCAATACCACAAGTAAGCAGTTTCTTATTATAAAACTGGAGGATGTTTGATGTGATGTGTACCTCCAGGTAAACTTTCTAGTTTATCTCTGACAATCAGTCCGGCCCTAGACAACATCCCAGCACAGCCATCGTCACACAATACAAACTGGACATCAATACCACAAGTAAGCAGTTTCTTATTATAAAACTGGAGGATGTTTGATGTGATGTGTACCTCCAGGTAAACTTTCTAGTTTATCTCTGACAATCAGTCCGGCTCTGACAACATCCCAGCACAGCCATCACCACACACTACAAACTGGACATCAATTCCACAAGTAAGCAGTTTTGTAAAGTAACTTTTTGTGAGAGGTCTTCTGAAAGTAATTCAATAAAAAAATAAAATGTTAATTGCAATTTTATATAACACCACGAAACATTTATTTTTACACTTTCAGAGCTGTCCCTTAGGCACATGCTCTTTATATTATACAATAATGTCCATTTTTAGTTATTTGGACAAATTCATTGCTTACAAATTATATTTATAGTAAAGTATTTACATGGCTAGATTCCACTTGTTTTTTCTTTAGCCTAGACATTAGAGCTTTTCATATTTTTGTAATTAAAAATCATGAATTTTTTAGAAAAAACTTTTAACTAGTTCTATTTAAAGAAATTGCTTATTCCAATAATATTTGCTCTGAATAAACACTTTTTAGCAAATTCTTTAACTTATTCAGTCAATTTCTTGCAGAAGGGAGAATGTAAATTTTTTTACATGTTTAAGAGATATGAAAAATCTAAGTTTACAATCGCTGTGGATCCTGTATCTTAGTGAAAAAAATCCATAACTTTTGGTTTTACTTTTTGCTTTATATTGCTAAAACCATGCTTTTTCAATACATTTGTCATTTTCCTTTTTAAATAAGGAATAATTGTGCTGAAGGTACAATTTGTTTGTAAACTGGTTAATATTGGTTCAATAGTTTTGTAAATACCAGTGTTCAGACATTGGCAGAATCTACAAACTCACTATGAATTGTGATAATTAAAAACATTTTCATATAATGCTTTGCAATTTTGATATACGTTTTCCAACACTATAATTTTCTTTCTTAAAAAGATTAAATTTTATTTACTTTGATAGAAAATTGTTAATTTATAATCATTTTGTAATACAGCCTTCCAAAAAATTTACATTAAAAGTGTGACAAAGTTCTGTACAATTTGGGGAACAAAGAACAACATCCAACATGGTGAATGGGGGTGAAGGTTCAACCTCAAAAACATATAAAAATTGTTACTTGAGTATGCAAGCACTGTGAACTATTAATATTCAATGACAGACCTGGTCATAAGTATAGTAAGTACCTGTCCAAGTTGTCATGAGTGTGTGTAATTCCAGAGACCAATTATCGAGGTATATGGACTGCCGATCCATACAGGAGAAATGTGCCAATTCGGTGTCAACCAAATTGTCGTAGTGTTCACAGCTCTCTCTATATGGCGCTGCTCTTTGCCATCTGCTCTACCCCTCTCTTCCTCATCCCTTGCCCATGCCCAAACCTTACTCTTACTCCTGGACTGATTTACAGGTTGTTTACAGAATAAATCCACTAGAGTGAACTATTGTCACACTGTTCTCCCCAACCTCAAATTACAAGATACAATTACCAGTCTACTTCTATTATTGGTCTCTGGTACTTGCACAAGCTGTCATGGAATTTGCAGATAACATAGTATATGATGTCATTTCTTAATTACTCACATTTCTGATAAAGATGACATGATTTATGGGACTAATTTCTGTATTTTACAGATGACATTCTGGAGCATTTCAAGATGTTCAATGTCCATATCCAGAAGAAGGAGAAGGATCCTGCTCTGATGTCTAAATATGAACAATTGCAATTAAAAATAAAACACATGAGTATGTATAACGCCCCGGAAGTTTTCAAAGAAATGAATTTACTCAAGAAGAAAACAGATGAAAGTGGAATTGAAATTAAAGAAATTAAGGACGCTGATTCTGATGTCGATACGAAAAAAGAGACAAGTAGTAGTTTAAGTTCAGAAGAAAGTAAAACAAATAGATAGATTGTAATTTGCTAACGTTTAGTGTTTATAAATGTATTTATTGAATAATTTTAGTTAACTTCCATTATTAACTTGTTATATAAGTTTATAAGGGATTTGTTGATATTAAATAGTTTAGAAAAATTGAAATTTGTGTTGAATTTTATTTTAAAACACAAGAAGTGAATCTTAAAATTGTGTATGGATGAAAATTTTAGCCATGCTCATATAACGCTAATACTGATAACATTTTTTCAATTATAAGGACCTACTACTACTATCAAATATGTCCATAATGATGTTGAATTTGGAATGAATATAAAAATTATTATCTCTTGTCACATACAGGGTGAATAAAAACTATGGATACCCCATATTAACTTTTTAATGGTTGCATCTAGAAAAACAAAACTCAGTGTAAATCTGTAGGGTACACAATTCCACTTTTTGATTAGTATCACAAGATTGCCTTTGTACCTAAAATACCAAATTTTGGGCCTATCTTAAAAATTAAAAAAAATTTACAAATCGTTTCAAAGGTCTTTATGAAAAATGAAACTTATAGCAAAAAATGGCATCTAATTCAGATTTAAAATCGGGAAAGTAATGAATATTAATATTCCTTGTTTAATAGTAATAAAAACCAACAATAACATTCCTAGCAAGCTTTGACCTGCCTCGACCAGCGAGTTTTTCCAGTCTTAATACCTATTGTTTGATTCAAGGGAGCATGTATTAGTTTGTTAATGGTGTTCACAAAGTTAAGAATTGTTTATTCATTTAGTTGTACTGTATAGCTCAGTGAACATGAACTTATAACAATTTTAATGATGCGTAGTTATGGAAATTAGATCCATATGATGTGATTAGATCTTATGATGGGGTGAGAAACTTATTCAGCGACACCTTTCCAAATCGCAACTCTATTTCAAAATCAGGAATGGAAAAAACCATTAAGTGTCTTGAAGAGACAGGCAGAGTCAAAAACTTTCTGAGAACCAAAAGACCCAAGGTTAGCTAGCTACTAGCAATAAAATGTCAATGGATATTTTACAATGTGTTGTAGAGAATCCTGATGTCTCAATTCATTTTGTTTCTAAAACTATTTCCCAAATGTCAGTATCTGAAGTTTTGCGCAATCTTTAAATTTTACAAAATCCACTTGTTCATGAACACTCTGAGGACAACTTTGATCGTGAGTTCAATTTTGTGAGTTAATGATGAGAAATATTAATAATATAAATATTGATAATATAAGTGGCACAACTGTTAATATTGGTCCGATAATAACCCTGGATGAGAGAGCAATATATGGAGTATCCATAAAAATCAAATATTTGGCTGGATATTGTTGGAAGACAATATGTTGAACCCTTTTCTATTTAAGTAAATTTAACTTCTCCAATGTAGTAAAGCAGATTATTCCAGTTGTTTGATTAGCAACAAATAACTTCGATGTAGTCTGGTTCAATTAAGATAGAGCGTCTCTGCACTACGCTAGAATATTTACACATGTTTAGGCACCTTTCTCAATCGGATAGGTTTATTCATTCAAAAGGGGCAGTCCCACAAACCTAAGCACGTCATTCAAGTAGGGACTTTTCTGCTCCCCATCATGTAATAAGAGAGGTTTAGTACATTTCAGCCCGTTCATGAAGGTTAACGAAGTGCTGTAACTTACCAATGAGCTCATTATGAGATATCATCTGTCCTTGGACCAGTGTTCCAAAAGCCTGTGCTCTCTTACCCACCAGCATATCAGTCAAAAGCTATGGGTTCAGCCGTTTCCTTGTGCTACCCACACATCCTACACACAGATCTCCGTTGAAAACACCCATCCTGAAAAAGTGCTTTCTCAGTTGAAAGTGACCTGTAACAAACCCTGTTATCCTTTGCAAAACACCTCTCTTCAGCTGTAATGCTCTAGGGCAACCTCTCTGGAAGGAGAGAGCAAAACAAACTTGCTCATCCTAAGATCCGGCGTGGTAGCTTATCTTCCGTGATGCTTGGTCCTATGCACAGGAGTTGTTAACCTGACATGCATATCTTCTGGATATCCCACAGACCGGCTGATGCCCCATAAACTTCGTTGATGATGTCTTATCTTCCAGTGCATCAGTAATCTCATTACCTCTTAATTCCTGTGTGTCCTCGGACCCAATACAGAGTGTGATTATTGAGTCTACCCTGCTTGGAAACACCAATGTAACAATCGCAAACCTGAACTAATTAGAGGACCACCTGGCTATCTGTGAAGATACCAGTTTTTATGCCCTTGACACCTCTTTTCAGATTTTCTTACGCACACCCATTACAGCTGTGACTTCCACCTGAAATACAGTTGGGTATTCACCTATATGAAGATAGGACCCCACACCAGAGCTCTCTTCTTGAATTCCCACACATTTTTCCTTTTCAATCTTGGATCTATCTGTGTACCATTCCAGACCAAAGTGGGGAAAGAATTTGCTTCCAAAGAGCTTTCATCCCTAGAGGGAATGGTCAGACCATCGATGGGGAGCAGTTTGAGCATCTGTTATGTTATTAATTTTAGAAACATTTCCATTTGTTAAACCTATTTGTTTCACTTTTACAATAAAAAATCACTCATTCAAACGAGTTTAAATTCCATAACATTTTATTTTTTAACCATTTTAGTCATGAGGATATTTTAAATTTGAATTAGTCACCATTTTGTGCTGGCTTGAGATGGCATCCTGTAAATGTAAGTTCCGAGGTCTACGTGAAGAACGGTTTTTGCATGATTTCTCAAATTCTTTTTACATAAATGAGCACTTTGGTAATAATAACGCTTGTCACTATAACATAACACGTCTTTTCCAAGTGAATTTTCAACTTGAATTAAAGTTATTGGGTTTCAAGGTTTTTTGTTGATGTCCATGTACTTTTTAAAGTGGTGGTAGAGGTTCTGAAAAGTCATATGAGCACAGAGGTTTGATGGGTATTCCCACCATTACTTAGCTAAATCGAGTTGGCCTAAAAAGTACAAGCATTGAGGAACTTGACGAGAGATCTGCTAAAAGAACAGGAACTACTTCCATCAGAACATGGTTATGTAAACTCGGGTATCTACAATTTTTATCTGAAAGTATTAGAGCGGTAGGCGGCACTGCAGCGGATTTCCTCAACACTCTCTGATAGTGGCCAACACTCCTGTTAAGTCACTGTCACTTCTTGTTGGGGGTCTATTTTTGAGGAAAGGATTTCAGGACACATATTTATTGAAAACACTTTATTTTGATTCAATAGAACATGTCAAATATTTTGGATCACACTGTGTTAACTTCTGTATTTGAAATTACATAACGTTTAATTAAATGAAATTTATAACTAGACAAACAATTATTTTTAATGTATGTTGACTGTAACCTACATAATAACAATAGGGTGTATACCATAAGATCACTTAGGCCTGGCATAATAAAACATGATACTGATTACATACTTAAAGCTATGAACTTGAAACAATTGGAAAAATAAACGTAATAAAAAATACGTCAAGTTCAAAAATTTCATAAGCTGGTTTATATGAAGTCTTGTGTACACATGTATTACCTTCATATTAAATACAAATACAGCTGTGGTCTAAATCTAATAAATAGGCTACATAGCAAAAACAATTAAAATAATACTGGGATCTTCAGGTATAAACACACCTGTAAGTAACAGGACTTTAGTTAGTTGTTGTGTTATAACAGTATTATTATAAATCTAAGTAACATTGACAAATATTTTGCTAACTTGTTGAGACAGAAAATAAATTGGAAGGCACCAAGGATAATTGCTTCAAAGTAATAACTTATGAAATAGCTAATTATTTTTCAAATAACATACCTAGTTATTATTGAAACATTCTAAAATTTATCTACTGGAGTGATAAACACTGATGCAATAACTTTGTTCACTAACTAACTACTGATATTTTAATCACTTTAAAAGGCATATCAAAATTCAAGGAAGTTGGTACTTCTATGAAGGATCTGACAACATGCAAAATCATATATCCTTGAACACCTATCTCTCCACAATTCCTATTATTCGAAAGCTGCCTGTAACACTAAAATTCAAGGACTACTATGCTGTTTTTCTGATATTGTTAATAATATGGGAACTGGAGAATTGAAAACAACACTTTGTTTGGGAGGTCGGTTTCATTTTGTTTACAAATCTTGGGTTAATTGAGCACCTATCCGTTTTTGTAAAACCAATACAATTTCAATGAGAATAGAATAGAATATATCTTTATTGAACCTCTGGAGAAGTTTCTGGTAATTTTTAAAGTCCATTCATCCTCCATGGCAGAACTAATTATTCTCATACTGTCACAGCCTTCACCTTAACTCTAGCAGGTGATAAAATTCAAGTGTAATATAAGAACTAGAGAAGAAGAAAACTGTCTAACTACAGAACTGTACATTAAGATAAGTATAATATAATATTTATCGAACTATAACCAATGTCTTCAATCTTCTGTATTTCACTTAGTCAATTCTAAAACAATTAGGAAACCAGATGATTGGCAGAGCTACAGTGCTACAACTGTCAGTTCTGCCAAATTGAAAAAAATTAATGCTCTTAAGATTTTGAAATGAAAACTTCTATGGCAATGTCGTGATATTATTTTTTCAAAGTTTCAGTACTTTCTTGTCACATGTAGATTTTGAGATAGATTTTGTAAAACCTTCTTGTAATACTGTATTATTTTATACATTGATACTAATTATTATCAGCTGTTTCATTGAAAAAATATAATAATGTCTTTAATAAATATCAACAGTGCTTGGTTGAGGCTTAATGAAATTGTTATTCTCTTATTTATTTTAGTAACCCCTACATTTTACTCCTGGTACCTATTATGATTGTCATTATCGTTTCTTTAGTGCTTTCGCTGTCAGCTGATAGTATATAGTCAGTTTTCAGTATCTAATTTTATAAAAAACGCATTATTATTCAAGGTTTTCCTATATGATTTCAGTTCATGTGAAGAACTTCAATTATGTTTAGAATTATGAAATTGTTTTGAAAAAGTCTTTTTGCAAATATGTTTTAATTTAATTTCAAACATCTATGATTTTAGATAATAAAAAAATTTTCACTTCTATCAGATTATTTCATACACATTTGATATTCTTTCTTATTATTTTATGGGATGTGTTAGTGTTTAAAATGTGTCAGTAGAAACACTGAAGTGCTGTGCTGCTATCTTATCTCTTAATCTGCAAATAACAGGATTTTATTGTTACATCACACAGTAATAAATGGCAGTTACTAAGTAATTGTACTTTTAAAATAAAGAATAGTATAGCATGCTGTTATTGGATATGTTATATAATACAGTGGTCATATATTTATTGTTCAAATTCCTTGTACTAAGGAATTTTACAAGTTACATCCCTCAAATGCCAGGAAGTTTTTACTTTATTGTGCAAAGGGTTGTAAGTAGTTTATTAATTAACAATTTTTAATTACTTTTTTGGTTTGTAAATATGTAGCTGTAGGAAGTCATAAAAATTAAATGAGAAATTAATGTAACATCTGGAAGTATGCCAATTTCTAATACTTTTTTGGAATATTTTAAATTTAAAAATTATGAACTGAAAATACTAATAACATTTTTTCCTATTTTTATCAATAATTTGGATTCCAAAACAATGAAAAGAATATCATAATATATTAATTGATGTGTCAAAACTAGTATTTTACAAAAAGTAAATTTTATAGATGAAAAAATACAATCAAAAGCAATATCCTCGTCATGTGAGCGTTCAAATATAATAGTACAAATTATGACTTTTTTAGGATTATTATAATTTCAAGTAATTAAAAACATTTACATTTACTTAAAATACAAACATCACTGTGTTTGTGTAAAATTACAATTTTCAATCAAAGTCGATCCAAGAAGATGTATTGTTGTGTATCATCTCAAGTTATGTTGTATTGAAAAAATCTAATTTTCATCAAATGGTGAGTAAATAGGATTTCTCAGTCCAGTATATCAATAACAAACATTGATATGCAAACTTCTTTTGCATGTGAAATTAAAGTAGCATTTAAAAAATAATTGTATCCTATTAATGTTGAAGAATTAATTACTATTCTAATGAAATTACATTGATTTTCAATCTGTTGTAACAAGCTTTACATTTCTTAAATAGGATATTAAGGTTTACTAGCAGTGTTAACTGTGAGTTTTTGGTTTCCCATTGTCACTGTCCATTTGATTGCTTGGATGATACAATTTTGAAATACTGTAAAATATGTCATGATAAAGATCAAAATAAATCTATATTTTCAAAAAACTCTAATATCAATTCAACATTGTTATGAGTCCATTTCTATTATAAGCTTAAGACTAACAACACACCCAGAGCTTGGTAGGTGCTACGGAAATGTGCTAAAAGAATGCTCTCTGTTTGCTTTTATGTTCTTATTTCGAGCCAAATTCAACGTACCCTATTTAACATACTGTTATTTATACATTATTACTAATGGAATAACAGGAAAATTACATAACCAGAAACATAAACAGTGACTAACATTAAATTTATTGAATCCAGCAATAATATTACTTTGGCCTGCCTGCAGTAACCAGTATATTGTGTACTATAAGTGTTTGAATATTATCAAATGTAGTTGTAATGGTTTTTGTTTAATTTTTTGTGGTGGTTTTTTTATTGGTCTGACACACAGTTTATCTGCTATGACTCCGGAATTCGCTATGCTTATTTGGTTCTAAGTTTGTTTTCTTTAAGCAAGCTTAACTTTTCGTTTTTAGTTTCACCCATGAAATAAAAGAATAGATACCAGTTTTTAAAATTACAAGTTTCAGCTTTTTGTAACACCCAATATATTTATGGGTTAAACCCGAAGCTAGAGTCTGGAACCGGGGGCTAGACTCAGATGATTATGCATTATTTTGCAAAAATGCAATGGCTGAACTGGGATTCAAATCCAGGGACCTGCAGTGATAAACTAAAAAACTAAACACTCAATTAAATTAATTCTGTTGTTCTTTTAAATTATTCATCGTCAATAAACACTAAGCTTTAAGCTGGAAAAGTATTTTCTAAAACTGAACATAATACCATCAGCTACTTTGAAAATTCATCTAGCTGAAGTAACTTATTGTTTGAATAGGTATTTTTAAAAAATGGTTCAGCACTGTAGGTGAGAGGAGACAAAGGTTATTGAGACAATCTATGCATTCCTTAGCAGTTTTATACTTCTATGTCTTTATAGTTATCACTTTAATAATAATATATTGAACATGATCTTAGCGGTTTTCTTGTTTAAAACGTTAATTAAAATTTCACCGTTGTATCTGTACTACATGTAGAATACATGTGGCAGAGTTAATAATATTAATAAAAACATTAAAAACTGCTATTATGCTAATTGTGACTTCACCTTCTCAGAGAAACTTCTCAGGGGTTAGTTGGTGGAAAATATAATCTCAGCGTAGATCTAGTGGCATATCACATTTTAAAGAAGCCAATTACATAGAAAAATTTAATTGGGATACTCCCCAAACATTTTATTTTTTTGAATACTAAAATATAATATTAATTTGGTACATATGATATTTCACTGGAAGAGAAGTACATATGGTTTATAAAAATAATTATTAAAACATTAAATATGGACATTGAAAATAATAAAAGTTGTGCTACAATAATCATAATTTTCTAAAAACACACAATTGAATAGTGTTCTTCACTTTTAAACAGTACTTTTTGTAGCCCTTAAGATTGTAGACATTTTAATTTTTAGTTAGCTCACTCTCTCTCTAACACACAAAGATTTTCTATCTTAAATTCATTTTACTATCAGGTTTGTAATAAACTTCATGTAAAAACTTATGTGGCTTGTCTAGAATCCAACACGTGAAACTTTTAAGTGGCTTTAAAGACTCTTAAAGCAATTGGAAACATTTTAAACTAGTAGTTAGTAAAACAACACTTTTTCAATATCATCTTAATTTTTTGGACAAAACCATTTAAAACCAAAGGTTTCATCGTCAGTTTACACCACAAATAAGTGGCTGCCATTTTTTAGTGTTGCTTAAATTTAATTTCAGATAACAATTGGCCATGCTTGCCCCATACCATTTAAGATCTATATTCGACTTTAAGGAAGTAAACAGTCACTATTAGCACAAAACCGTAGTGTTTTACGTCATAAATTTGATTAGTTGAAGTTTCAATAAATTTAAGTAAGTACGTTAAACAATTTAAGTACTTACACCATGTGTAATGGAAATAAGAATAGTATGCTACTTAGATTTTTTGAAGCAAACAATGCCCATGACAAAACCGTGCAGCAGCAGTGATGAGAGTTTGCCTCAAGGCACCAAATAGAATTTTAAAGTAGCAAACAGAATTTCCAGCGAATGCAAGACACAAAGCTCTGCAGAGGAGACCCGTCGCACTGCTCTCTGCAGGCGTAGCAGCACCATGGAGCAGACGCTTTGGAGGCTTATCAAGGTCTCAGCTGACTGGCTTCCTTGTGTATGACTGCACGAGGGTCGAGGATGTTGTAGATGACCGCATGTTTGGCTGCCAGGAGAGTGTTACGCATCAGCATCGCCACTGTCATAGGCCCAACACCGCCCGGCACAGGCGTGATGTGACCTGCCACCTCGCTAACTCCTGCACATACACACGATCGTCTAGATTTGTTGTTTGAGTACAAAATAACGTTCTAAAAACCACATGAGAAGTTAAAATCTTTAGAGTAAAAAATAAATTACCCAGTATTGCCAAGGAGAGGAATTTCTGTCGATCAGAAATTCTTTTGTTTATGAAATTATTACCTTCAAAATCAACATCACCGACGAGTTGAGATGTGCCCGTCGTCTTGTCGATAGTTCTAGTGATTCCAACGTCGATCACACAGGCTCCTGGCTTCACCATGTCTGCCCTTATCAGATTAGGAACTCCTGTCCAGAACAAAAATGAAAATCCATAAATCATATTAAGGCTATAAATAATCTACAATGCTTCTTTTAACAATTTTAGACAAACATAATTAATATCACAGCAGAATGGTTAGGTTTTATTATAAGCTCAGAACAATAAATTGTCACATATGAAACTGAACACAATAGAACATGTCTTTTCTTTCATTAAATAGTTCTGTTCTAGAACAAGAGTGTAAAGATTAACACATTGTTAAAGTATTTCATTCTACAGCTCATTGTATAATACTATAAAAACTATTATAATTAAGAAGCCTTAATTAACTTTTACAATAATTGACCAGAAGTCTGATTATTAAAGCTGCCGGGTTATCTAAGGACTTTTTTTTCATTCACATTTTTTTAGGAAGCATATAAAACTATGTCGAAGTACCAGGTCGTTTCTACGTATGGGGGCACAGTACACTGCATTACCACAATGCACTGTTTCCATGGTTGTACTCACCGCTATTAGTTCCATCAAAACTCGTAAGAGTACAGGTTTTTAGAACAGGCCTATTGGTTGCAGCTGGGTAGTCACGTAATTATTTTGTAAATACATCATTTTTATTAATCATTATTGAGTTCATCTGTAAATTTAGATATTTTAATGCAATTTCCATATTCTCTGAGTTTTTCTGTATCTGAGGTAGTCATGGTCCCATTTGGCTTGACCAATCAGACTTGTATTTATAGTTTAAACTTCAAACAGCAATTTTTCGTTACCCCAATCTATCCTCTAAGTTTTCCACTTAAAACTGCATGGAAACATTGTTTACACAACTAAAATCACAATGCAATTTTCAATTGTGTTGACACATGACGGTCTCTTAAGTTTCAAATATTCGATAGTAAATAAGCCATATCAGTACAATCAAAACGTGAAGGTAGAGAAAGTGTATGCATGTCAGAGAGAAAGATAACTCTGATGAATTAGGAAGTCTTACAATTAAAGAAAACTTAATTAAGTTATTTAAATTATAATTATAAATTAATTAATTAAGTTGTGATTTAAATTACACTGACAATCTTTCCTTGTGGTGTGAACCGGAAAACTCAATTTTAATATAATTCGCTCAGTCTAAGAACTAGGTTACCTAATGAGTTCGTATTAGTAAAACAGAATAAATCAATTCAATTCATGCACAGATAAAGTTAAAGCTGAACTGACCTGCGGCAGACACGATGATGTCAGCTGTTCTGGTGAAGATTGCAAGCTGTTCAGGTGGCGTGTGCCGGTGACATATCGTGGTTGTGGCATCCATTGCTGCCGTCTCACCTGAAATATTCCCATACTTCCAATTTTGTCAGCATAACCCAAAAGTCAATACAACTAAATCTGCAGGGAGAGGAATTGACTTAAATGAATCAGTGAGCAAATCAACAGATGTGGATGTTATTTTCAGATAATAACGTTCCAACATTTTTTAGTCAATATTTTCATGGCACTACCAGTTTTATGACTGTATTATTCAAAATATCACCATGAGAGTTTCAAGGATAGCTTGTGTTAGAACCCCCTCCTAGGTAAGGATGTCCATGATATTATTCATCGTGAATGTATCATTTAAAATGTCACCATGAGTTTCAAGGATAGCTTGTGTTAGAATCCCCTCCTAGGTAAGGATGTCCATGATATTATCAGCTTCGTGAATGTATCATTTAAAATGTCACCATGAGTTTCAAGGATAGCTTGTGTTAGAATCCCCTAGGTAAGGATGTCCATGTAGCATCGTGAATGTATCATTTACCCATGAGTTTCAAGGATAGCTTGTGTTAGAATCCCCACCTAGGTAAGGATGTCCATGATATTATCAGCTTCATGAATGTATCATTTTGATGAGTTTCAAGGATAGCTTGTGTTAGAATCCCCTCCTAGGTAAGGATGTCCATGATATTATCAGCTTCGTGAATGTATCATTTAAAATGTCACCATGAGTTTCAAGGATAGCTTGTGTTAGAATCCCCTCCTAGGTAAGGATGTCCATGATATTACCAGCTTCATGAATGTATCATTTAAAATGTCACCATGAGTTTCAAGGATAGCTTGTGTTAGAATCCCCTCCTAGGTAAGGATGTCCAAGGACACTACTTATTCAAATGTTACCATGAGAGTTTAGAGTTAGGAATATCTACCTGTGCACCAGAGTCGGTGGTTGAGATTTCATTTTAAATTTTAGACTTTTCAGTTTAACTCATTACTATTATAAGTACAAATTAATTAATTTTGTAACATTTTTTAATAACTAAGATTGCACCTCGACAAACAATGGATAGAACAATTTTTACATCATACTACAACAACTATTATTAATCTTTCTCTGCCAAAATGCATTTTTTCTCCCTCAAGCATGTTATAACAGTACACCTACTATACATAACAATATTAGGGTTATATGATGTCCACTTTCTCGCTAGTGGCTATAGTAAAATTTAGTTAACATTTTCATCACAAAAGCCACTCTTCTGAGGCTGTCTTAACAGTATTGTAATTTTACATTTTGGATATTGTCTAGTTTATTGAATTAAGGCGAATAATTTTTTGTACTAATATAAAAGCTAGTGTTTAATAATCTGCTGTCAATTGATTTATGTAATAAATAGTACGTATTTGTAAAACAAAGGTAGAAGTACACCACACCACATGTTGCATAACAGGCCTCGCTGAGGTTGTATGACAATTTTCAAGTCTATAGTTCATTTTGAGAGAGAGAGAGAGAACATCTTTTATTCACAATCATCAGGATTTGATAAGCGTCAATACAGTCTTCAAATTTCAAATACATGTTGAGTTAGACTAGACTAGCAAAAGTTAGGTCATTGTCCTTCCAAGAGAGAAACTCATTCACTACAATGGCCGCTGCACAAACCACCTCCTCAGGTGTCGTCTGAAGGTGAAATCCCTTAAGTTCTTCAGCTCATCCGGAAGGAGATTGAAGAATCTGGAACCTGCGTAGGAAGGTTTCTTCGCAAACAGCGCTGTGCGATGAGAAAGAAGGTTGAAATTGTTCGCATTCCTGGTTCGGTGCTGGTGGATAGATGAATTTATCGGTGAGCTGCTATTGCAGGCTTCCATTATAGTTGCCAAGATGTAAGCTGATGCCACGGTTAGGATTTCCCACTTACGGAAAGCCCTACAGCTTTCACGGAATCCCAGTCCAGCCATTGCTCTAATTGCCCTCTTCTGGATAAGTAGGATTCTCTCCAAATTGAAGCAGGACGATCCACCCCACAAAGCGATCCCATAGGTCATGTGGCTATCAAACAAGGCAAAGTAAGTCGCTCTGACTGCCTCCTCAGTTCCCACAGCTACAATTCTTTTAATGGCAAATAAGGGCAGTGCTAAGTCTCCTGCAAAGACAATCTATAGTTCATTTCATTAGGCTACATTTGTTCCTATGTCACATGTTAAAATGTCATATAACTGTACTCAACTTGTTTACAAATTTATTAATTCTGTGACTTTCTCAATGTCATCGTGGTTACCTATAAAACCAGTGTAAAAATGTTTGCTAACACTGAGCAAAATGCCATGGAGTGACATGCACCATCATGCTTATATAGAAATGAAGCTTTATGCAACATTTCAAGTCTATAGTTTAGTTCATTCTCCAGATATTGTGTGAACAGACAGACACACATAACTGTTTACTAGCCTCTCAAGCGATAGGGTTTACTGACCCTCAAACAATAAATTTTGAAACCCCACTAACATTACAAATCATGATCCAATACAGGTTCATCGCACAGAAAATTACGTTACATATTGAAAAGGTTATTTATCAATAAGACTAGTAATAAAAAACTTTTAATTTTATTAAAAAAAATTATCTTTTATATAAAAAAATAATTTTCACATTTTTAAAAAGGACAAAAAAAAAGAAAAAACATTCCTATTTGTGTTTAATTACTATTAAACATAATAACTTTTTTGGCTAATTTTTTGTACAAATTAGTTGTAAGTGAATTAAAAGTAGTTATTATTGTTACTACAAAATAAATAATATGTTTTGAGATTGAAAGCATTACTGAATCAAGCATTGTAGTCTTGGCCTGTTAATCTCGTCACTTGCCTATCATTTAACTGTCCATTTATGTCTTTAAAACTGCAATTCAAGCGAAATACAAAGTTAATTGCTGTTATCTTAACAGCTTGCAAATGAGATAAGAAATTCCCATAGTGTTAAGCCATTGTATATGGCAATGGATCTCAAAGTCCTAATCATTTAATTTCTGTGTAATCGTGATGATTTCTTAAAACAATTTACCACTTAAACGTCATAATTAAATATTTATTATTTTACATTTAGATATTATTTTAATAATTTTTTTTATACTTCTTAATTATAAAAATATATCACTAAGAGATGTATTTATGCTACAAGAAATATATGGTTTGAAGTCAATTTAAAAGGGTTATGTCCTCAAAAGTTATCTGAACTATTGAAAAATATTCATGAGAACAAAACCATCACATCAAATTACAACTTCTGGCTTGTATACATGCTTTATGATGGTTGTAAAGTTACTCAACCAATCCAAAATTTATTTCTAATTTGTACATTGTTAAATCAATTTTTAAAATGCCTGAAAGTGACAGTGTAGTCAGGAAGAAAAGCCATAATCAGCAATGCTTGTTTTTAGTCGCAACTGACACCATACCCAGCTGACTAAAGTATTGACGTTTGTTTACGTTTTTATTTTATGTGTTTACAGTGAATTATCATGTTCAGAAATAACTACAGATGTATGAAAAAGGTTAAAGAAGCCAAAAATCAAAGCATTTGTTGAAATTTTTTAGATTATCAATTTCAAATTTTTTATTAATATTTCTTTTTAAATATTAGTAATTCTGTATAAAATTATACATTAAAAAATGCGAAGGTGTTTTTGTTTATTTTACTTTTTAACGTGTAAACTATTCAACCGATAGTACTGAAATTATACATGGACTTTCTTAGGGCCCTGGTATGAATATAGGCCTATGCTTATTTCAAAAGTCCCTCCGGGTTACACCCTACTTTTTTTGAAAGCATTAAAAAATCCCATATTTGTCTCAATTAAGTTGTGAAATATTAATTGAAAGAGCCTGTCAAATGTAATTAACTGTTTTGTGTAAACATTGTTTTATGACAGCACAACCATATGTTTAATTAATTTAACCACTATTTTCAGTTTGTTTACATTTATAGTGTGAAAGCATAGAGTAAGCTTGATATTAACAACACTTCTTATTTCAACCTTTTCCGCAACTGCTGTTGAGCACAGAGTAAGAAAATATCCAGATAAGAGAATTAAGTTTTAGTAATAATATACTTTTAACTGTAGATTTTTAGCAAGCGTACCCACAATTTTGTGTTGACAGCATTTTATCTTGAAAATAACTATGTTGTAAGAATGTGGTTTGCCAAATATAATTAGCAAGCTACTTACACAAAAATGATAAAACTCACATTTTTTAGAGATTCAGCATTACTTATATTTTCAATTATATACTCTTTAATAAAATATTAACTTATGAATATTTCTAAAATCTAAAGTTAGACGTTGAGCACTGACCTGCTCCATCCGCATGCAACAGCATAGCTATCGGCATCCCCACATTCTTCGATCTTCCACAAACCACAGCATTTTTACCAAATGTTGAGATTCCTGAAACGATTCAACTAATAAACATTCATTCATAAATTTCATACCTTATCCTAGACTATGGAAGAGGTAATATTTGTAACACTGTTATGAGTAGATTCGAGAAGATATAAGGGAAGAATGCTGCACCCCTTGGAATATTTATATAATGATACTCTAAAAACTTCAATTTATCTGTGGCAGATTTAAAGAAATATTTACGTGAAATATTTTGTTAATGTAAAAAAAACACTCATTTCACCCACATAAAAGTAATGTGTTTTAACCTTGATTTAATCAAAATACAAACATATAGCTTATTCTCTTGTTTCTGACGTGCAAGGCTTGTATTTATACTACCATATATCGAAATTAAAAGGAACATCATTCATTATTTTTTATACAAAAAGCCAAATCAGAACTGAACTGTTTCAATATTTTTATAAATGGAGGTATAGAGATTTACTTCAGGAAATGTTTATATTACCAGCCAAGCAATTTCTTTGTATGAAAAATATTAACCTCTCCCTGGAAAAGGGTAGTTTGGGATATTTTAAAGGTATTAAAAAGAAGAAGGGTGGTCGGCACAAATTAGACGTCTCTAATGTTATTCTATCCAATGTGGTGGCTAATTGAAGATGAAATTTGCCCCTGAAACCCCTCATTTGAGTTACATTTAAGGTTATTTTATGGCAAATAAACATTCATTCACTCATTTGACTTGCACCCTAAAATTGATCTCCGTAATCCGCCCATGAACACAATTATTGTAAAACTAGTAAGACTCACAACTATTAACGCAAACACCTTTTTGGATTTCAAGTTCTGTTAGTTTTACATTAGATGCCAGCCATATAAACCTCTTCAGGTTAACTGTACCACAACTAATTGCAGTACAGAATGCAAATGTTATAAAGCAATATTCATTAATTAACAAAAAAACTATTGAGCTAAACAAATTATTCATTCTCAAAATTAGGTTTGTGTTTGAAAAAAGTTGTTATATCACACATACACTAAATAGTAGCTAGTTGTAGGAGAAGCAAAAGGAAGGCTGCTATGATTAGCTTAAATAATTCTCTTTGAATGGTTGGTTTTATGCATGCTTACAATTAATGCATAAAAATAACAACTGTTTCAATGGAAAAAGCTCAAAAGTACTGAACTTGTATTATTATAAGGGTTGATTTGCAAAGCATAATTAAGAATTAGTTACATAATGATGTACAACAGTTAGACAAAAATAGCAATAGCTTTTCAGTCCAGAACCTTGGATACTCACTTGCTCACTGTTTACCACATTCACTAGTGTATGGTAATTCACTGATCAACAATTCATCATTAGTCAAATGAAACAACTGTAACACTGCGTATTAGGAAAAGTCTGAAATCCTTCCAAGACTAGAATGAATTGTTTGTTTGACAAATTCGTACAAATATTTATAGAAATATTAATGAAAAGGTAACACACAAGACTTTTTTACTCAAGACAAATGCAGAACTGAGATTTGTCTGTAAATTATTGCCTTGTAAACGTTTTCAATTCAAGTGTTGCAATTATTACTCATTAGCTTTATAGATGATGAGGAAAAAAGGAATGAAGCACAATGTTCATTTTCAGAATGAATATATAAAACTGGTTCTTGGTAATATTTTTTCAAATATAAATAATTAATTAAAAATGTTTAACATTATACAGAAATACTATGATAATATATTTTATGTTTTCATTATACTGTATCTGGACTTTTATTAACCGTAGAACACTACCGTGTTTTGATATACCTTTGTTACTACCGATACGTAAATTTTACGTAGCATGTTTATTTTTGTTTTTTAGGTTATGTAACCTAGGTTATGTAAAGGTTTATTTTTATGCCTGTGTATTGTGTTTGTGTATTTTCTTGCCTATTTGCTTATTTAAGTTGATGATGCGTGTGTATAAGCGTGTGTGCGGGTGTGTAATGCATGCATGTGTGATACATGGTGTTTTCCTAACCTTATATACATATCTACAATGCCATAGAAACTCATCCTTTCCAAAAAGCCTACAAATTGTCTACTAACTCCAAGACTTTTATTTACCAAAAAACAACCTAAAATAGGTTTAGTTACTTATTTTATTATACACACTTATATGTAAAATATACGTATTTTTTATCAAGCAATACTACCGCTACGTAAAACTGACGCACGGCTTAAATAAAAATCAATATTGAGATAAGAAAAAGAACTACACCCTTACACTTCGGAGGACGAACGACCATTGATCAGTAGAAGCACTGCCCAAAGCTTAAACCGGAAGGTTGGGGGGGAGAGTAGGTGTGACTATAAACATGACGCATATACGTAAAATTTACGCACGGTAGTGTTCTAGGGTTAACAATTAAATGATTTTTTTTTAATTCAGTATGTACACTTGAGGGGCTACATACAATTAACCCTATATCTGACAGTTAGTAAGTCCATAATGGCAGAAGCATTGTTTTGCTTAGCAAGTTATATATAATAAAACTATACAACATTTTACTAGCGAACATGTACTTATATATTTACTTAATGCTAATCTTCAATAAAAGCTTACAACCTTGAAAACAATGAAGGTTTTAGATGGGCATCACAGGAATTAAAAAAATTAATGATGTCTTATCTAAAATTCAAAACTCAATCTTTTGTAAAAACTAAAGAACTGTTTATTACAGAATCCATTTAATACCAAGGTTAAGTTTAGATATAGTATACATAAAGAAATTACAAATACAATCTATATGGTTATAAAAACATATATTTTGTCAAACTATAAAGCAGTAAAAATCTTTTAAAATGTTCATAAATAGAAACAGCTGAAAATATGACTTTTGTCGTTTTGGATATGTTATGTTATGAAGAGAATTATTATTCCTCTAAGAATGAATACAGTTTACTCCAATCATTCCACTTTCTCTTCTTTGCTGTAATTTAAAAAATTAGAATTTGTAGCAACAAAAAATGTAAAAAACAGATATATTTGATACATCATACTTTATATTCAAAATTTGAGCGAAATAGTGAGATCCAAAAACATACAAAAAATGCATATATATATATATATATATAAATAATATTACAATTATTATTATATACAGTACACTCCATTCCCTAAAGTAAACTGGCACAGCAAGTAATCAGTCACAAGTTTTCTTCAAATTATTACAGTAAAAAAAATAAAAATTAGGTAAGGACATTTTGCCATGGATTTATCATGTATTAGCATTATAATAAGGAGTAATATGATGAATATCACTCCCTTGACTGCCACGCCCATGTTTAAACATTGACAACAGCGTTAGCGTTTCCATCCATTTCATTGTTAGAATATACTATACTTCGATACTCTAAGGGCATATGCCTTCCCCTATGTGTTCGAGCATACTAAAAGGGTGAATAAAAAAATACTATTTATTTATCTTATACCACCCCTACCCCTTCAACTCCTCCATCATTTCTCAAAATGTATATATAAATCATTTACAATATTTTTTCATAGCATCAAAATAATTCTAGTCATTATTTTGCATAACTCTTAAAAAATCCTGACATAGCTCAGTTAAAAATCTGGCAATTAAAGAGTAATTTGTTTAGAAAAACATTTTTCTAAACACGCGATTTCAAAACATAAATTTAAAAACTCAAAACTGATATTTTATTTTAAGGAGAGGTCGATCCCCTTTTAAGACTTATGCTGCCTGTCCTCATGGGCCATTTGTCTGTTCGAGGATCTTATCAAACAGAATAACAGGGAGAGTCGATAAAGTACAAGGTCAAAGGTACTGATAAAAAGTACTATGGTTACAGACAAGATTTAAAAATGCGTTATCGCTAACTAAGATCCAAAGTCCGATGCCTCAGACCACTTGGCAATCAGCACTCCATTTTTATTTTATTTGTCAATAGTCAATACTCTTTATTAAAACTTCTTTTAGAAATGTACTTAAGTCTAGATACAAAGTTAAGTTGTGTTGGTTTTTCTTCTCCAGTTCAAAAATTCCTCAAGGGAGTAGAATGGGCTGCTTATTAGCTAACTCGTCAGGGACGTCTTCTACTTCTTTCCTTGTAGAGACTTTATAAATTCTGTTAGATGGTTGAATAACTTTCTGTCCATGCAAGATTGTGTGGTATGGTATGGAGGTAAGTGGAAATTTGATGTGTGGTTGGTTAAAAATAAAATTTTGTTTAACTCTACCTCGCTACATATTCCCATAAATAACAAATTAAACCAAAAATAAGCCTTAGACCTATTAGTAAAGTTTAATGATGATGTTGTCATCATAAAAACTCTTACCTGAACGCTTGATGAGTTCTTGGACACCGAGAGGAGTGCAGGGTACCAGAGTCTTCATGTCCAAGCAAAAGCGACCGACGTTGACAATATTAAAACCATCGACATCCTTGGACGGGGCGACGGCGTTGCAGATGGCTCGCTCGGTGATGTGGTCCGGAATCGGCAACTGTCAGGAGTCACCAGGTTCACCTTTTAGAATTATTTTTGAGGATAGTTTTACAAGTATTTTCAATATTAGAATAGACCACAATACTAATTGTGACTATTTCCGTACTAATAGTCTTTCAAATGTTCGGACTAAAGTGTTAGATATTATATTACATTAATACTGAGGAATATTACAGATTTCACATGTTTGCTTACAATATTATCCACTAATATATGTTATTTTGACCCAATTCTCAAAAACATTGTTCTTATTAAATTTATTTACTTAAGAAAGGAACTTTTTTAATCCACTTGTATTAATCCATTGACTTTTGAATGATTTATTGACTTTTGAAAGTTGAAGATCTTGATCAAACAATAAAATTTGTTGAATTGTATTGAAATTTGTTGTATTTATTCATTACGGTTTTTTTGTATTTTGGAAAAAAACTGTTTCATTAACTACCGTACCTCCTGATACATCATGGTAGCCTATAATCTAAATATACATAGACAAAATATGAAACATTGTTTTCAGAGTAAATTGATGGAAAACTTTGTATTTGTTAAGGTTGGGCGGTCATTGTTATTTATACATTTTTTATTCACATTATCAGAAATATAGCATTTACAAAAAGAATACTATATCACTAGCCAACCTGAACAAGGATACCGTCCACCTCGGGGTCATTGTTCAACAGATGAATGTGCTGTAGTAGATCCTTCTCCGAGATTGTTGTCAAACAGTGGATTGTTCTGGTCTTGATTCCTGCAAGAATTCAACAATTTTGTTTTTGAGGAATTAAGACTCAATATTTCTTTTACAATTCAGATTTACATGCACTTATAAACATTTGATGCATTTCTAAGCTTTAACTGGTGATTTCATTCTTTATAGTCATTGTCTTTCGATTAAACATAATTAGCATATTTTAAAATTCTTATTGTATGCAACACTATTAAAAAATGTAACTTTATATTGAATGAATCAAATTACATAGAGTTTCAATAGCATCCTTGTACTCAGAGAAAAAGATATATGATATTTACATCGAAGCCTTACTTTCCTTTTAATTAACTACTTATATAATGTGTCAAAACTATCAATTATTATAAATTGGTTTTCCTTGTCTTCAAAGCAGCTTTTATCTTGTAGTATATTTTCTCAACAAAAATTCAAAGTTTCCTGTTTTGTTAGGTTTTTTTTCAAGAGAAGATTTAGTGTAATCCATTAAAATGTGTTGAAAACCCCTTACAAATATATACAAACAACAAATACACACACATACATACTATAATAGTAGTATATACTACATTTATTTTACTACATACATATATTTTTTTGTAGTGGTATGAAATGTTTGTAACTGAAAAATACCTATTTTTTCTGAATTAACCTGCCATTTTAAATAGTCTCTTGTTTAGGATTATATACAAGTTGTTCAGTAATGCTCGAATTTTTGTTATCCCTTTCAAATAATAAGAATGGTCAGTGTCTAAAAAACAGATATTAACTATTAAAATAATGTTATACTTTGAAAAAATATCTTTCAGACCAGACTATTTGAGGGAAAGTGGAAATGTAAAGGAGCCAAAACTACAAACATTGATTACGGTGGATGCAGATTACTGCTATCCTGCCTGTCCTAAAGTCGGTATATGATTAGTATCTCAGTGAAGGTGTTAAGGAGATGTATTGCAAGAGTTGGAATCCTACTTAATTCAATTTTATGACCCCCAAGAATTAACCAGGTGTACCTTTTGTGATATAAAATTACTTTTCTATGTCATATTTGGACTTTTTACATTAATTCTTTTGAGACAATCCAATAATGATGCATTGTATCATTAACACTTTAACACTGTATTATCATTAACCATTCCAAAAAATAGTTTTCACAACCTTTTGGCTACAGAAGTTCATTTTCTATTTTTATAATATGCATTCTTCTTTACAAACCCATTATTTGGATTGTTCTTTTAACTCATATTATTGTAATACTGAATTTAAACTGTCCTTCAATCACATTTCACAAGATTTTAGGAATGATTCCATGTTTCTAAATCACTCAACATGCGTACTTCAAAAAAATGCTGAACGCACAGAAATAAATCCAGTGAAGAGCAGTAGTGATATTGTCTAAAGCACCAGACTTTGGTTTTGAGTTAGAGTTAATATAGATTCAAAGTCTGTCTGTGGCCATTCCATTTCTTATAAATACCACTGAGCTTGCGCCGTAGTTACTCTTCCACATGGCACACTGAAGATTATAACTTCAGGGATCTAATTGATTAGATCATTTTACAGGCCAATTGCTCATGAGGATGGGTAATGTTAGGATAAAACATGGAAATGGTTTCCTTAAATATGGTTGAAAATGGTATCAGTTCCTCCAAGAGACGGTACAATATAAGGCAACACTGTTACCATTTAACTGTTGAGTGTAATGAGTTTTAGTTAAAGATTAGAAATTAATCCAAAACACAAACATACAATTTTAAACGCAAATGGATTAAACAAAAAAATCAATATAAACAATGTAAAAAGTGTTTAAATCTTCAAGCAAATCCAAAAATCAAACCTTATCATTACTGAATTAAAATGTGCTTTGAGTCTTTTTGATACAATATGCTTTGGGTCTTATTTTTTAATCTGTATAGTATTAAATCACTATTTTGCAATGACTCAATTACCATTATTGTAAAAAGAAAGAAATATTTATATTTGATTTCAGAACTTGAGAATTCTTCACTTATAATTCTGTTTATTCAATGTGGGATGCACTTCAATGATTATTTTATTCAACCGGAATAGGATGTTGCATGAATAAGCAAAAGATAAGGAAGTTGATAAAGTTGATTTCTCAGCAACAGAATGACTGGTGATAAGTTATTTCATACAATTCTCCAAACCTAAAGCTATTTATACTCAGTAATATTAATAGCAATACTACTTTGTTCTCATAACGAAATTGCAAATGCAGTTTTCAGTAAGATCAACAATCTTCAAGCTTCAAAGCAATCTAATTACAGCTGTTTATTACTTTAAGTTAAAACGGAACATTCTTAGTGAAATAAGATTCCTCCACACTTCATTTATAAACTAATAAACTACTGTATACACAACACTTGTAAAATAAAACGAGTTTAAAAGATTCTTCAACACCTAATCTCAATGTACTTCCAAGTACACAATGCCCATAACTAGATATCAAACAATGTGAGGTAATGTGCTAAATTATTTGTCTCATCGTTAATCATTCTCAAATAATGCTGGCGTTTTTAAATTTTTTTTTAAATGTATGTTTTGGAAGCAAAAACTATTTTTGTTTTTACTAATAACTGTATTATGTTATAGTATATTTTGTAGTTACAAACAAGAATTCTTAAAAATTAACACTGGAACTATTCTCCTCCTATTTTATAAAAAGAGATTTGTGAAAAAATTATCACTGATAAAAAAGACTAAATTGTAATATAATTATTTTTAAGTATAAAAGCTACTATTAACATTTAACCCCAATGTGTATAATTGGTAGAATTTTATAGACATGCAAAAGCAATATTAACAAAGTATTAATTTTAAATATATATATATATATATATATATATATATATATATATATAGTTTTTTTTGCATGTAAGGGTAAACAAAATACTGTACTCATCTCTTTGAGTAAATAATGACGTACCTTTTGTAAAGGGGTGCCTGCCACCTAGCAACCTCAATATGAACTATTACAATCCCAGCTATATGCTTTTGCTGCTTCCAAACAATATCAGTACAAATCCGATTAACTGAGAATTTAAGAAATATTCACATATTTATCACTTATCTATATGTAAAACTCTTTGTTTGAAGTTTGTTTTTGAAAATGGAAGGATTGTGAAGGAAACAGAATTTTTCTGGACATATGTCATTGTTCAGTGAATAAAAAATTCAGTCGTAAGTGGTTGGTCAGTGAAAGCAGACCTATCGTGACCCGTATTCTGTTGTTCATTTTTAATATATGCTTTTGCTGCTTCCAAACAATATCAGTACAAATCTGATTAACTGAGAATTTAAGTAATATTCACATATTTATCACTTATCTATATGTAAAACTCTTTGTTTGAAGTTTGTTTTTGAAAATGGAAGGATTGTGAAGGAAACAGAATTTTTCTGGACATATGTCATTGTTCAGTGATATAAAAAATTCAGTCGTAGGTGGTTGGTCAGTGAAAGCAGACCTATCGTGACCTGTATTCTGTTGTTCATTTTTAATAATTATTGTTGTGTTTTGTTTTTTATTAAGTACATGTTTTAAAGTTATTGAAGTTGACACACAACTTGGTGGTTGTGATTCCTGACTTACACGTGCCACAACGCTCTGGTATGATTTGTTTATCTTAACTTAATTTGTAATTATGTGTTAGGTTAGTTATTTACCTGAAGAAGAGATCAGATTGCAGATCTCAAAACGTAGTGTTACTGATTTTATCACTAAATGATGGCAAATGTCCGGAAAAATCCTGTTTCCTTCATAAAACTCTTATTTTACATTGGTTTTATGAATACAGTCCTAAATAAAATAGACCAAAGTCTATGATTGTTGTTTTATCTCTAAGCAGCCTATACAGTAGTGTTACTGACCAACTTGCTTGGCAGCCTTCATCTTGTTCTTGACGTACGTGGTGCTGGCGGGGTCTTCGCCCACCAATATCGCAGTCAACTGTGGTCGACGGTTGCCCTGCGCCACCCATTCGTCCGTCTCCTGTTTTAGCTCCGACAGTATTGTGTTGGCAATATTTCGGCCATCTATTAGCTTGGCCTTGTTTCTACAAAACACACATGCGTTAGGTTAGGAATAATTAAATCATATATAGCTAATAAAAAACCTATTATCTACTAAAGTCAGTTAATTTAATGATTTCTTACGTTCACTCACTTTCTTGTCTGTCTCTTACATATAAATATTTTATCAATTTTAAACTGACTTTGCGGAGACCTAGTGCCTTGAAATTTGAAACACAGCTCATTACAGGAAAAAAGGACTATAATATGTAATTTACAACTTTACATAATAAACAATCGTGCTGTATATATTCAAACAGGCATATGCATAGGATAGTACCCTTAAAACAGAAGGAATATATTCTGTGACATGAAAATCATTATTGTTTGTCAAGAAATAATAGAATTTTGATTTATTTGCATGGTTTTACAGACGCCAGTGAACTAGGTTTGTGATTACTTGTGTACAGTTCTGTTGACTAGTTGAGAACAAGAAAATGTTACAGTAAATTTGTTTGTAAAATGTACATTTTAAAAATTAACAACTACAAAGCTGAATTTACTGAGCGTTTATTGAAGTCTTCACCACTTAATGTAAAAAGCATTTAACTTATAGGATTGAACTTTAGTATGAAACTCCATCTCTACTACCTCTATACCAATATTGAAAATGGTAAACATAATACATTGGGAATCGATCTATGAGCTAGGATGTTGTCCACTGTGGGTTAAACATGAAGCCTCCTACAGTGACCTGAAGTTTGACATGCATTTAAAGTTGTGTAACAGTTACGTTTAACAAGCAGTTACCCGTGGCTTCGGACGAAATTCCGTAGGCTTAGAACGTGGATGAGCACATCTAGTTCGAGTGAATTATATTTACAACGCCAATGTTGAGTTGTCCTTGTTGCTAAAATCAATAAAATATGTCAAAAATGTATATTTATGGCCATTGTAATTTTTTTTCCCTTGGGGCGGCCTACTGCCATGCACTTAAGCCTCAAGGGCTTTTTGCGCACCCCGGAAACACACCATGAGGCCCACCAGTCTACAACTTCAGTAGTTCAACAAACCGCCGAAAACAACCTATCAAGTCCTCCTGGGAAAATTCACCACCCCTGTCCAGACTACCAAAGATGGCATACCGCTCTCTTGCTATTGCAGGGCAATCAAAGAGCAGGTGCTCAGCAGTCTCCTCCTGCTCATTACACCTTCCACAGAGCGGATCCTCCTGAAGGATGCCGACTCTGTGAAGATGCTTCCTCAGGTGACCATGCCCCGTAATGAGACCAATGACCTTGGAAGACATTGATCTGTTTAATGAGAGAATGTCCGAAGCCACCCTGGAGAAAGGTGACTGTAATACCATTCTACTCACTCTCAAACCCGGGTGCAACCTCCACCTTCTCTCATGCTCCGCGCGAATCCATTTCGAGACAACCCTAGAGGATTCAGACCTTGGAACACCGCAGAACGGTTGAGGGCCCATCATAATTAATTACTCCAGTCTTATTTTTTGTGCCATAGATAATTTTGCCATGTTTTGCTGGTCAAGGAAGTATATATATATACATACACAGGTCTGAGAATCCTACTTCTGTCAAAAGACAACTTAGTACTCTTAAGCTACTTTCAAGACTATAAATGTAAACAAACCGAAAGTAGTGGTTGAATTAATTACAAAATATGGTTGTGCTATCATAAAACAAAGTTTACACAGAACAGTTGATTACATTTAACAGGCTCTTTCAATTTATACTATTACATAAAATATTTTTCTATTTACCTGATTTATTTCTGTGAATTTTTACAATATTTTAATATTTGTTCTGCTATTCTGAGCGGAGACGAATCCAACAATTCATATATCATTATAATTGGTGTAGTCATTCTTGAGTTATAAATGGTGTAAATAACCTGACTGTTTTCTATGTATATAGATATAGTGTACCACACATTTAATCGTTTATTATACTATTACTCATGCTTTGTTATCCCTCTACAATGAAAGCCTTAGTATATTCATACCTATATTTTTTGTAACTACTGTGAACGTTTCACATTTTTCTGATCTTTCTTTTTTGTTTGAAAATTCTTCAATGGGTTATTAATAGTATTTAATATTGTTTACATATTGCTTCTAGCAGTAATTTGGAAATATCGATGTTGGGATCTCTGTTCTACAATATTTTTAATCTTTGAAAGCAGTGAGATTCAGTGAGTTAAATTTTATCAATACTATTATAGGCCTATCACTAATTATATTGGAGAGATTATTGCATCAGTTTGGAATGTATCTGCATTATAATCCCCCTGTCCTACTCTGTACACTTCATAACAATACATCTATAATCAAGACTTAAACATATAAACGGTTCTCTAAATTTTCATTGGTAAATCTCATCGAGAAATCAACAGTGGGTATTCATAGTAAAAGCCTGCAGCTAAAGGATTAATCTGTTGAAGATATTATGTTGACTTTTGACAGGTAGTTGAGCAATAAGGATAAATAAATAATAAGGAAACATATTAGGCTCGATAAACGCCAACAGTAGTCTGGACGTCACAAACACAAGTTGATGAGGAACAGGCTGATAACCTTGTTACACTGTAAAAGAGTTACAAACTAAGCATATAAACATATTAGGCTCGATAAACGCCAACAGTAGTCTGGACGTCACAAACACAAGTTGATGAGGAACAGGCTGATAACCTTGTTACAATGTAACAGAGTTACAAACTAAGCATTTGGAAATGTCAATACACAGACTCCTTTGTACACAGTATACCCTCAAATAACAGATTTCATATTTGAGTTTACAATTACTACTTGTTTAAAATTCTACCGACAAGATTTTAGAGAGAAACTACTAACTCTGTGAATACTGACTAAAAACAAAAGAACAGAGTGATTAGAGAGTTTGTGTAAATTTATTCGCTCCATTGAGAAAGGAATGAGCATGTTAATACAATACATTAAGAACAAACCACGCTTTCTAAACTCACTTCTTGTATAAATTACAGCCCATAACAAAATATTCTTTGAATATATACTTACAGGGTGGCTTTATTAAATGGGCCACCAATGTGATCTTAGAAAATGTAAATCTGACAGCAAGCTTCAAATGGGAAACCTTTCCTTGATTTTATAGACATATTAAAATATGTATTTGAAACTCACTTTAAAAAAATGTCACCTCTCCAATATGGCAGTCCACTTTGTTTTTTTGATTAAGGAACACCTTATATATTATTATTTTCAATAGAAAAAAGATGTTAGATGTTTAGATACACAGTTAAGAATATTATAATGGACTGAGAATATTATAAAGGTGTTTTCTCAATTTTAACTCTATAAGTAATCTCAACACATATCTTCATTCCTCATAGATGAGCCACTCTTCGAATCTCACCTCTGTTATGGCCTTCTCACTTGGGGAGGAACATTTACAGGAAATAGGAAATCATCTCTACTGCTAAAAAAGCGAGCCATTAGAATTCTTTCAGACATTGGCTTCATGAACAGCTGCAAAGAAGTATATCCGGTAATTCTGAGCAATTACTTGGTCAACCCCAAACTTTTTCATATTTTATTACGGTCATAAGGATGTTCTCAGAAAGCAAGAAACATATAATCCAAGCCCCGCAAGGCCGTCCTACAGGTTGCCGAGTGATAAGAAGGTTCAAAGTCCACGCGATAACAGTGGCTTGCGGGAGACACGCGGAAGGCCAGTTGTGACAGTACCGTTATGGCTAGTGGTTCCTCAGATAATCCTTTTTTATGTGACGGGTGTGAGAACACGTTACTTAGTTTCACAGTTTCAAGTGAAGATCAGGAAAAGTTAAACCATTTTTTTTACGAACACACAGCGTTTTGCAACGCACCAAAGTTTGCCCTCTAGAATTTGACATTTTACTGATAGGTACTATCTCGAGGGATGTTTTTCTTTCGTTGCCATCAGCGCGGGCTTCGGCAGCACCTTTGGCCGGAGGCACTCGTCTTAACCAGATAACAGCTAATTAATTTGTAGCTCGAAATTTAAGAAAAACATTGTTCATTTGGATCAAAATTCTGCTCATTTCAGTATTATTTTTCATTTACGTTAACTTTCCGGGGCCTAAATTATGGTTTTTTAATTTCACATACATCTCTAGATTATCGTAGTAAAATATGAAAAAAGTTTGGGGTTGACGAAGTAATTGCTCAGAATTACCGTATATCCAAAACTAAAAATCATGACAGTAATTGCGCTTTATATCCAAGAGGTGATACTGCATGTAGACCAAGTACTGCAACTAGGATCAGACATACACAGCTATGACACTAGACACGCCTTCCAGATACCAGCTGCCTCTCCACCACAGTTCATTGTATGGGAAGAAACTCTCATATATAGGCCGGAAAATGCAAAACCTACCTACTTCCAGAGAGGAACTAAAGCAAAAGCGGAAAAAGTCTGAAAACTGCCCTAAACAAAAGGCTTATAAACTATCCATTGCACTCACTGGATGAATTCTAACAATGGAGGGATACTTACACTTGAAAACTACAAACTTTGAAAATTGTTAATTGTTATTTCAAATGTATTGACGCTATTACAGTTCTCTTCGTTTCTGTACATAAAGAATATTTTGACGAATTCTCCTGCGTAATGTAAGTAGAATATGTTGTAAAAGGCCTTATATAGTCGCCTTATGTAGCAATTGCTTGCTGTGTAGTTAATTTATAGTAATCTTATTACTTTATATTAAACCTAAAATTGTAATTTTTTTCTAAAAAGGCCTAAATAGGTTAAATATTTAAAAAAACATCAATAGTATCCAGGATCCTTAGTACCTCTTTAAATTTATATTAAAAAATATCAGAATGTAATTTTATTTAAGTTGTGAAATATTAAACATATGGAGTGGTACTTTGTAATTCGAGCTAAAGTTGTATCAGTATTACTGTACATGCGTATTTGATTCAACAACAATTTTACATGTACTTATGCAACATATTGTAAAAATTACTTATTCCACACAAACTATGAAAAGACGTTATACAGGAAGAAAAATTAGCCATGTAGAAAATTAAATAATTAATAGTGGAGTGCCTTGAACCATAGTAATATACTTTTTTGGAACATATAACATGACAAATGTCCGAAATCCTTTTAAATTAAATAGCTTTAAAAGATAAAAAATGTATTTTTGTTATCCTGTCTTCAAGACATTGGATTGGTGCTGAAAAAACAGTATGTATAGAAGAGAAGTATGGTTATCTAGAAACAACAATTTTAACCACTCTTTGAAATCACGCCATCAACCAGAAGAGAGTTTCTAAAAAGCATAGCAAAAATTGTTCCCTACCACTTCCTGGTTTTTTTAAGTTGTTATAGTTCCATTATATTTGTTATAAGTTTGTGTTATTCTATAATAAATCAATATAACATTGCTATCCATTCACAAGTATTTATAGTTCTGTTATTCGATATATTAAATATTAATGATGATTTTACGTGATATTAAAAACAGCTCTGCATATCCATTCTCTGTCCCTGATTATGAATGCATCTATTTACATTTTATTTAAGGCAATTCATAACATGCCTTAAGTAGTTGGCATAATTTTGGAAACAGATGATGGTAAGACTTCTTAGAAAGATGATTTTTAAAGCATTCAATGATTATTGTTTTTCCAGCAATTTGCAATAGTTCCAAATCAAACCACCAAAATCCGATCAAACAAAAACATTAAAAGAAGTTATTTAATTACATTGAAAAAAAAAATATATATATTAACAAAAAATAAATTAAACCAGCATGAACTAAATTTAAATAATTGTTGTTTTCCCGGATACAAATTCCTTACAGCTTTACTCAAATTTGTTTAAGTTAATGGACCCTCACCAAATAACGAGGCTTCCCTCCTATAAATTTATAATGTCACTGTTTTCAGCCATTTTCAATAGTAAAATCAAGTAGTAAATATATTCTGAATAATCCCTTATATTTAAATCTTGTTATTTATTTATATAAGATTGGTATTATTTTGTTATATCGATGTGCTAGATATGTTTTTCAATGTTCTATTAAATTGTCCTGGTGGCTCGATATGGGACTGCAACTCTGTAATTAAAATATTCTTTTACATAATTTAAAATACATAAAACTTAAAGGTACGGTAAGTAATAACTTACATCCCAGCATGAAAATATTTAAAGCACACAACATAATTGTATTAAATTAAAATTTAATTTAATTTAAACAAATAAATTGTAAATTAACAGGTTGTTCAGATGTGACATTACAGTTAAATAATATTTTAATAAATACAAAACTTTATAATATACAGTGTGTAACTAATCTCCTTATGTTGTTGATAACATTATCTGTTTGGTCAATATCATAAATTATATTGTCATAGAAACAAGTATTTTGATCAAACAATCTAATACAATTATGTCCACGTAGCCTACCAAATCCTATTTTAATTTGATATATTACATTAGTTGTAAAAATAATGTGTTTAATTAACCATCACTAAAAGTATTCCTATGCATTATTGCAATTACCTTATAAATGAAGTATGTATGAATTTCTTCTTATTTAAATTGTGCCCTAACTTGGCGACAGGAGAGAGACTTTTCACGATAGAAAATCTTGAAATAACTATTGACATTGTAGAGTCTTTTAGTTACTGAGATACAATAAAGTACAACGCTCAGAAATACAATCCTCGACACTTTTTATTCAGAAATTACTAAAATTGTTTTAACGGTATTCGTATTCAGTCACACCAACAAGTTCACTGACATACTGCCACACATCCGGGAGTGCCGAGCAGACTACACTACTCAGTTTACAATGTTCGCATTCCACAGTCCACTTTGCAGTGTCCACGGACCACGACTACAATTATGGACATAGGAACAATAATTAGAAACGGAATGAGTGTATTCTTGGAACAGACCAGACTCTTACCGGACTCACCGGTGGATTAACCATTCACGAAGACATGAATCGGTCATTTATCTACCAAAAACAACTCAGTTGTATAGAGTTATATTTAGAGAGCAGTAGAGAAGGGTTCATAAATACATATAAACTATTATTTATAAATAAGATTATCTGTTGCAACTTACAAATGTATTAAATTGATTTAACTTCATACTTGTTCTTGTCACTTATTTATTGCTACTGGTATATGCGTTTATAATCACATTTGTACCCATTGTATTTAGCTATGGAGTTTGAAATAAAATATGTTGAAATTAAATTATTGGGTTACTAACTAAACCCATTAAATGGTCCATTTTTATCTACAGAAAATTACTTTATACATTGTAAAAAACCATCTCGTATGTCCATCTGGTTTCCTCTTTGAAAAAGTAAGAATACATTCATTAGTTGCATTATACTGCAATTGCCAATTCGATCAGACGTATACAGCAATGTGTTGAAGCAGACGTAACGTATCCTTGGCTCACGTTACAAATTTAACAATCTGATAGATAGGCTATTGTTTGTCGATGAACAGTTTCCTCTGTAATCCGACGCCTGTTTCACTCGGAATTTGACGTCACTCATCCGTGAAACGAGTCAATTAATAGCGCCACTGTTATTATCCTTTACAGCCTGCTAAAAAAAAAAAAAAAAATCACCACATGACATTTTCACTAAGGGAAGAAAGTTGTTTTGTATTTTAGGGCAAAACAGATTTCATCATCAGAAATATTTAAGAAGGGAAAACAACATAATTACAATGTGTAAGATTCACTGAGTGATCCATGTTTCTATATAAGGGTTTTAATAAAAGTATAAAAAGTTATGGTGATGTTAACACAAAATATAAAAGTGGTTGGCCTCTGAGTAACCCGAGGAATCCAAAGCCAAATATAGATAAAATTCTAAAATTGCGGGTTTCTGCTGCGGGTTGAGGAAATCGACATAAAAAAGCCAAACCAGTTGTTATTGTAAAATGCCAGACCAGTTGGTTTGAGGGATTCAACATTCATCACTTTGGACTGTAAACCACTCCGGCTCAAGTCGCCCGGTACATCGTTACTGAGATCTCTGGCATGGGGGAGAAGACTTCATGTTTATCATTGCGGGTACCAATGCTATCTGCAGCAAGGCTCACCTTTATCTGTCACGAGGGACTAATACCATTGTCTCTACGATCCTGCATGACTATAATGCAATTCTCTTAACTCTCACTAAGGGTAGCAATGGCTGTATTGCACAATAGGAAGGAGACTTAAAGCAGCATGTTCGACATAAACAAGAAGCAGATAAGAAGTGATAGTTAATTTGTCTTGAATGTGTGTATGAGTGTATAAGACTTGCAGTTAAACTGACGCAGTCATCCTCCTATGCACCAAATGTACCTACAAAAAGAAATCGTTTAAATTCTGAACATTTTACTGATTTATATTTAAGAGGTACTTTTATAAGACACCTGTATCAACTATAAGAACAAACCAGCAGAGGCTGTAGACGTGGGCCTTAAGAGGGAAGACCGCGAGGATGGAATCATAATACTATCGTGTACCTTAATTGTTTGGGAAAATATGAAAGAGTTTGCGGTATCTTTCTTAGTCCTTATCTAGAATGGTTATAAATAACACTGATTCTGATCTGTCAGTGTGAGGACATACCACAGAGCGAGTTTCCTTAAGCTTATGCTGAAATACTTCATGGAGTATTGTTTTCTATACAAATGGGAAAACCATTATCGTGGTGCACAAAATGTGATGGCACGGCTGTTCAGGAGGATTTGTAAGCTGGCAATTACACTCTGTTAGCTGGTGGCTTTGGTTTGTAGTTTTTCGGAGATCTGACCACTTCGAAGGAGACTCTGACTGTTAAACCCCTTCTATAGTTTGCATCTCATAGTTTTGATTTGATGATTCTACACTCATAGGCAGTAAAATGTAGTACCAGGCTGGAGACTTAAGAACTGGAACTTGTTTCATCCTAACGTTAGATATCTGAGTATAATTTTTTATTTCTTATGAATAATGTCATTATTAGATTGTCTGAATGAGGAATGAGGGTAGCACTACGCAACGTACATAGGTTCGTTCAAGTACTTTTTGTGATTCAATGTTTATTGAAATTATATATATAATATATACATATGTGTGTGTGTAAATAGTTTTATAGGGAACCCCTCGCCGCGCCGTCTACCGCTGTACAATTTTGGATAAAAATGTATAGATACCCGAGTTCGAACATACTACCAGTTTGAACCGCGAACTAACTATTGAAACTATAATAACGGGAGTTACATTGCAGTTTAAATTGTTTATTTCTGCGTTTGGACGTATAAAACAAACAATTTACAAGCAGTAACTTCTAATTTTCAATCTAAAAACAACGAAAAAAGTACTGGTTTTGGCCTAACTTCAATTTTGAAAATTCGTATCTTGGAAAATTGTGTTCTAATTAAAACCAAAGTGTCTTAAACGAAGGTTACAAGTTAATGTTATTAAGTGAGTATTTTTTTAATTATAAGAATAAACTTGTTATCAAATTACCATCTTAACTTTTATTCTTGATTTGATGGTTAAAAATAACTTGGCTTTCATTGGATTCATGGTATGGAGCTGTTAAAGTCATCATCTTGGGCGTGTAATACTGTAACTTCAATTAAAATGTAATTTTTTACGGTTTTATTTAACACATTTCGTTTATTTATCGCGGCCGGCGTCTGCTCCTTGAAACGCACAAACCACCAGACTGCCGAGAGCGATGTTGCAAAGACATGTACGGCCCAGGATTGCAAGAAGCCATAATAACTGTTAAACTGTATTTGACCATAATTTCTCATCAGGGATATGGACCAGCAATAGCAGGTTTAAAAATTAATTGTTTACTAATAAACCATTTTCAAATGTTTAAATCATTTACACTTTTGGTCTGTTGTCCGGCAAATCTTTGCATTAAATCAGATATAGCAATACAGTCAAGTTTTGATTTAGTAATTGAAGATTTTACCCATAGACAAGCTAAAAACCCTCACTTACGTTTTTAAGCTGTAATTTCTTAAATTCATATAGACACTTTTAAAATCAAAAAGTCATTATTTTTCACAACTGTTTTGAATTCTTAAATCTTGATTTTTATTTTCATGTTTAATCATTCAAACTTTACAAGTAACAGAGGATTATTGTTAAATCATAAGTTAGCCCCTTATATGTGAGGGACATTAACACATTAATGTTGTTACTGTATGGGGCTGGTTGGTGGATTATGAGGAATGGGGCAGTGAATGAATGTTGACACGGGCACACAACTACTATATAATAGGTGCAAGGTCTATGAGTATTATAACCCTATTGTTCAACATCGTTATTGGCTTTTCAGACCCTTCTTCATTAGTTAGTAGGTTGATTTTTATTGGTAAAACATCTAATCCCAATTAGCTAGTCGACTTCCAACCTTTCACATGTCAACATGCATTTCCGTTGTTCTTAGCTTAGCATATTCTTGAGTTTGGTGCAGTTGACTCACCTTAGTGTTGCTTTGAAGACAGATTTGGTGAAAATGTCTCAGTATCAATTGTTATCTTGCCAGAAGCATAACCAAAACAACAAATTGAATTATGTTGTTGGATGCTACTATGAGCATTTAAAATACAAACCACTTTACCATTGCAAATGTTTTGCCAGTGTTGGAATTGTTACATGAATTTTAAGTCTACATTTCAATATGATCTGAGTTTGGACTGGAAGTTGAGCATTTATGATATGGACTATGCCATTAAGGCAGGACAATTCATTCCTAGGTTTACTTTTGCCTCAGTGTGAATATTCACTTTGACGGCCATGCTCCAGAGAGACAAAGGGTGTTCTCCAGACAACTGAATCATGTGCTTCAATCCTTCAGTGTAGGAGTGTGAGTGTATTGGAAAAATGAAGAAACCTAGATAGTCAATAAATGCCTCCGAAATTGAGCGGAGTAAAAGTAGTTTACATATGTTATATCCGTCTTCAGTTTGAATTCATTTTGTGTTCAACCAGTTTAGAGTTTAAAACACCATCATTAGACTGTCAAAATTAAATATTTTTATAAGTCTAAAATGCAATACACAAGCACCAAACCGTCTGAGGCCTGTCAGCCAGCCGACCCGGCCCATCATCACGTCACATTCTAATAATTCAGAGTTAATATTCATTATAAATGAGTTTACATTTATTTATCTATACAGGTACTTGTAGCATTATATCTCTTCTAGATTTAGGTACAACTGTATCACACTTTATGTTGTCTATTTCCATGAATATGAATGGAAATGAGAACCTTACAATATTTCAAGAAAGGTGTACACTAAAATTCTTTGGAAACTTCAGTTACTCTCAAAATTCAGCTGTGTTTCATTATATTTTGTTGAGAGTATAAAAATAGATTTGGCAACAGTAAACATATGATATCATTATGCTATTCATTTCAACAATCCAAGAAAATGAAAGTGATTATAAATAAAATTGCCATAGACATAGATTTTTTTATTTTACTGGAGCTATTGATCAGTAGGTATTTGTGTTTTGTGTTTAGAAATAGGCTTTAAAGCTCTGATATTGTCTTGACTGCCGATCATCGCATATTACCTAATATGTTTAATAAAACCCCTAATCTATAACTGATAGTGACATAGATGGATGACTTTTTTAATCACCAGAGCCGCTGATCGATTCTGTTTTGTATTTAGATCTTGAATGTCTCAACTACTTTGAACAAATAATAGTTTTAAGGTTAATCATAAAGATGGTGTTGAATATAACATATTCCAAGTTTCGCTCATGGCCTTTATACTTCATTAACAGACTGTTATCTACAGACTGCTTATAATGTAGCGTACAAGTTTTGTATAAAGCAGTTGGGTCAAATAATTAATAGGTAATTAGTAACTTATCCCATTTTATTCTACATTACACAATAGGATCACAATCATGTATACAATATTATTAAAATATCATACATCCTAATCTGTACAATGCTATTATACAGTTTATTACATATGTACATGGACTAGACACTAGTTGAACAAACCTGGTATTCATTAGGATATACCATAATTTGAGCTTTGGTTATTTCAATAACTTAATTAAATCAATTAATAGCATGCAAAATATTCAGTAAATAAAAATATTTAAAGCTTTGATAAAGATAAAATATACAAAAAATAACATCAAATAAAATTCCCATTTCCCAGAAACAATAAATCTATCTTCTAACGGGAACATATGCAATAAAAATAGGAATATATTTATAACTTATGTAATAAAATTATAATTATTAAACTAATATGCATAAAAAACAAAGTAAGTATTAATTTCCGACTATAATATTCTTAACAACATACAAGGATATGTTTTGGACAAGTTGTTGACTGCTGTGGACACGTAGGTACACGCTTTTGTGTTGGTCAGCAACCTACAGACCAAATCAATACTTATGAATATAAATAATATTTTAGAGTAATAATTCATAATATTTCTTCTCCATGAAAAACATTGGTGTTAAAATTAAAATCTCTTTAACAGTGAACTTTTTTATTTTAGTAATTACACTTTAAATCAGATAGTGAATTGGATTAGTAAATTCACTATTCAAGTAGTGAATAGTGAATAAGTCAATCTAGTAATATAAATTCTTATAACAAGTATTATAGCAGGGTGCAAATTTTCAAAGTCAAATTATTTATGTAACATTATCACAGGCGAAGAAACAAATTCTAAATAAGTTTTTCCGGTGCTGAGAATTGCCGTATTCATTGATGCAGGTGGTGATGTGCGTTTGTCATACGTTCAGTATGTGTGCAGCAGACACACAGTGCATTTTGCATAAGCTTAATTCTGTTAAAGATTTAAAAATTAGACGTGAATGCAGTATCAATAAATGCATAATTGTACTTAACAGTCCTTCTTTATTATTTTCTGTGTAATGAATGGTCACTACGATCAACAGAAAAATGTATTAATAGCTGCTAATATTACAATAGGTTATGTTTAGTATACATGATACCAACTTTCACCATTATTGCTTTTGTTTTGAGCAAAATTTATCCATTTCTAATTGTAAACATGTATCATGTTTCTGTTTCATTTGTTATTCAGTAGGATTTAAGAAGAATAAGTAAATGCAAATCACTGAATATGTAATTGATCAAATCGTTGTGACACATCAATGACGAAAAGTCACAACATTTCTATAATTGCACAAAAACTTCTGTGGTTAACTTGGAGAGAAAATCTGAGGAATTTTTTTAAATCAATAACTACAGTTACACTAACAGAAGCACATTTAATAATAAAGTTAAATTAAATTAGTTTCAACCTTAAATCTGCAACCTTAAAATGCAATCTTCAGTAACCTTGATCTAACTTGATCTTATATTTGTAATTTATAACACAAACTTCTTTTTATTTGTAAAATGCATAATGACTGCATTTTATACAGGAATTACTTTTTTGTTAGATCGTTTTATATTATTGTATTGTACATGATTAATACATATAATTTTATGACAACAGTCTACAAAGTCAACAAGATTACATTTTTTCATTTGGCAATGACCTTCCTTGGTTTTAAGAGAGAACACACAGACTGTAGACACTCAAAAATTGAGTTTACTTGCATAAGTATTGTTTATCCACATAGGTTAAGAAGCTATAGAACATTTTTGGATTGCAAATTTAAAAATTCGGGGTTGTCACATGTCAAGACATGAATCTCTTACATCCTCAGAGGAAAAACATTACTTTTACTAGTTGTACAATATGAACAGTATAAAAAGAATATGTACAGCTGCTTCATAAATCAATACCCATCTCATATTTTAAATAAAATATTTTATCTTTTACATTGAAAATTTTGACTGGCATAAAAAGAAAGCTTAATTTATAAGGTTTCTTCCTTATAATATATTCAACTACAGTTCATTTTCTACTTCGGTGTTGGAAACACATTCCTCCAACCTCCGTCTGACATCTGCCACTGAGACCTGCAGCATGTGTGCTGGAATGTGTTTGATAAGTCCATACGCAATTTTGTGTCAGCTGTGTACAATTAGTCAAGAAGAAGTAAATAATTTTACCAAGCTAAAAATTGTACTGCATCTTGAAAACAAAGTGCGGGAAATGTTAAGAAATATTCCAGCACACATGCTGCAAGCCTCAGAGGCAGAAGTTCGACGGAGGTTGGAGAAATATGTTGCCAACATTGGAGTACAAAATGAACTGTAGTTGATTAATTTACAAGGAAAACCCCTTATAAGTTAAGCTTTCTTTTCATGCCAGTCACAATTAAAATAAAATGTTTTATTAAAAATATAAGATGGGTATTGATTTACCAAACACCCTGTATAAAGAGTCATTAAACCTTCGACACCATAATTGTTTCTTTTTTTAGTTAGCTAAAACCATTAAGAGATATTTTTATCAAAAATGCAAAGTTACACATAAGAGAACAACACACTGTGCTGTTTCATATAATTTCAAAATGATCGGAAGTGAACAAAATTAATAAAGTAAAATGTTTGAAATATTAAACCATAGTATTAAGAATTAATAACACCTTTACCTCTATGTAATCTATAGTATGGTAATAAATATTTTAAATTTGCAAACCAATTATTTACTTTCTCTCCTATGGTTGTAAAAACCTGTAGGGGTTAGAAATATTCCATTTCTGTGTATCACTAATAAGTCAGCTCTCAAATGGAAAAAGGTAAGCCTGTTAACCTCTATTTTTTCAATATAATATAAGGTGAATATTTACAATAGATTGTTAATAAACAATTAACAAACTATTAGCTCGATTCTTAAAACCCTTCTTTAATAAAAGAAATGCACTAGATAGAAAGTAAAATACTTTATACATGCCGTCTATTACCATCCATGCATTTTAAATTATGGTAAAACTGTCTATAATTGAAACAAACGAATAAATAAAAAATATTTATGATTCAGTTAACGAGAGTAATAAGTAAAACCATTACAAATTACATTTTTCACAGGGCATTTGATGATTCTTGAAGTTATAGACTTAAAGAAAAAGTATGAATCCAAATAGACAAGATATGTAGTGTTGAGAATTTAAATTGTAAAAGTTCCTAAGTGATTAAAACTAATAATTCAAACTAAGTATATCTTTAATTTGACCTAAATAGTTATTACGTAACAAAACATGGATCAATTCAGCATCCCTAGCATTTTAATTTTAAGGTAAAATTTGGAACAGGGACGGACGGATTCCAATTTTAATTTTGAAACTATGCTGTGATTCTTCTTTCCACTAGTCATTGGGAATAGACAATCCAAAGATGTTTTTATTGTGATAAATACTGTTTGCCTGGATTTCAAATTACAGATTTGATTCTAATTCTTTGTTAATTGTAATGCAGTAATCTGTATTGGCCACAGGTT